>NW_027219661.1:0-6059 GCF_027580195.1 Bos mutus
CACTGATCGCGTGGCTGATCATGCACTGGTCACGTTGGCTAATCATGCACTAATATACGTGGCACGATCATGCACTGATCGCGTGGCTGATCATTCACTAATGCGTGGCTGATCATGCATTGATCACATGCCTATCATGCACTGATCCCATGGCTCATCAGGGCACTGTCACGTGACTGATCATGCTGATCGCGTGCAGATCATGCATTCCGTGGTCTGATCATACACTGATCACGTGCCTGATCATGCACTGATCGTTTGGCTGATAATACGCGTTCCGTGGCTGATCGCGCACTGATCACCTGGCTGATCAGCACTGATCACGTGGCTATCGCACTGATATCTTGGCTGATCATGCACTCTTCCGTGGCTGATCATACATGGTGATCATGCGACTGATCATGCACTGATCACACTGGCTGTCATGCACTGATCGTGGCTGATCATGCGCTGATCGCGTGGCTGATCATGCACTGATCGCGCCTGATCAATACACTGATCATGTGGCTGATCATGCGCTATTCACCTGGCTGATCATACACTGATCACGTGGATGATCATGCACTGATCACGTGACTGATCATGCACTCTTCTCGTGCCTGATCATGCACTGATCATTGACTGATCACGCACTGATCTTTTCTGTACACATCACCGTGGCTGATCATGCACTCATCACGTGACTGATCATACAACTGATTACGTAGCTGATCATGCACTGATCATGGCTGATCATGCACTGATCACCTGACTGATCATAAACTGATCATGAGGATCATGCACTGATCACGTGGCTGATCATACACTGATCACCAGATGATCATCATGCGCGTGATCTGGTGTCTGATCTGACACTGATCACGTGGCTGATCATGCACTGATCACGTGACTGATCATGCACTGATCGCGTGGCTGATCATGCACTGATCCGTGGCTGATCTGCACTGATCACGTGACTGATCATGCACTGATCGCGTGGCTGATCATGCACTGATCACGTGGCTGATCATGCACTGATCACGTGGCTGATCATGCACTGATGACGTGGCTGATCATGCACTGATGCGTGACTGATCATGCACTGATCACGTGGCTGAAAATGCACTGATTCGTGGCTGATCATGCACTGATCACGTGGCTGATCATACACTGATCACGTGGCTGATCATGCACTGATCACGTGGCTGATCATGCACTGATCCGTGACTGATCATGCTGACTGAGCTGATCGTGCACTGATCATGCACTGATCGCGTGACTGATCATGCACTGATCACGTGACTGATCATGCACTGATCACGTGGCTGATCGCGCTGATCACGATGGCGTGATCATACACTGATCGCGTGACTGATCATGCGCTGATCACGTTGCTGATCATGCACTGATCACGTGCTGATCATGCACTGATCACGTGGCTGATCATACACTGATCACGTGACTGATCATGCACTGATCGTGTGGCTGATCGCCACTGATCACGTGACTGATCGCCCACTGATCACGTGGCTGATCATGCACTGATCGCGTGGCTGATCATGCACTGATCGCGCACTGATCACTGATCATACACTGATCACGTGACTATCATGCACTGATCGCGTGCCTGATCATGCACTGATCGCGTGGCTGATCATGCACTGATCACGTGGCTGATCATGCACTGATCACGTGGCTGATCATGCACTGATCACGTTGCTGATCATGCACTGATCGCGTGGCTGATCATACACTGATCGCGTGTGCTGATCATGCACTGATGCCTTATCTGTTTATGCACTGATCATGCACTGATCACGTGGCTGATCATGCACTGATCACGTGGCTGATCATACACTGATCGCGTGGCTGATCATGCACTGATCGCGTGGCTGATCATGCACTGATCACGTTGCGATCATGCACTGATCACGTGGCTGATCATGCACTGATCGTGACTGATCGCCCACTGATCACGTGGCTGATCGCGCACTGATGGCGTTGATCATGCACTGATCGCGTGGCTGATCATGCACTGTTCTCGTGGCTGATCATGCACTGATCGCGTGGCTATCATGCACTGATCACGTGACTCTGCATGCCTGATCCGTGACTGATCATGCACTGATCACGTGACTGATCATGCACTGATTGCGTGATTTGTGCATGCACTGATCGTGGCTGATCATGCACTGTCATCGCGTGGCTGATCATGCACGATCACGTGGCTGATCGCACTGATCTGATCACGTCACTCTGCGGATCATACACTGATCGCGTGGCTGATCATGCACTGATCACCTGGCTGATCGTGCGCACTGATCACGTTGCTGATCATGCACTGATCACGTCGGTGATCATGCACTGATCGCGTGCTGATCATACACTTGGCACAATCACGTGACTGATCATGCACTGATCCGTGGCTGATCGCACTGCTCACCGTGAGTCATGCACTGATCACGTGTCTATCATGCACTGATCGCTTTACTGATCATGCAATGATCGCGTGACTGATCATTCACGCGATCATGTGGCTGATCGCCTGCACTGATCTCCTGGCTGTTCATGCTCATCACGTGGTTTATCGCCACACTGATCACGTGACTGATCATGCACTCTTCACGTGGTACTGATCGCCGCACTGATCCCGTGGTTGATCATGCAATAATCGGGTTGCGGATCATGCACTGAACGCGTGACTGATCATGCGCGATCCACGTAGTTCATCATTCACTCATCGCGTGGTGATCACGCACTGATCACGTGACTGTGCATGCACTGATCACGTGGCTATCATTCACTACTCACGTCGACTGATCAGGCACTGAGCGTGACTGATTATACACTGATCACGTGGCTGCATGCACTGATCGTGTCTGATCGCCACACTGGTCGCGTGCTGATCATGCTGACACGTGACAGTGCGTGATCATACACTGATCGCGTGGCTGATCGTACACTGATCACGTACTGATCATCCCACTGTGCGTGACTGTCATGCACTGATCACTGTCTGATCATTCACTGATCACGTGACTGATCATGCACTGATCGTGGCGTGACTGATCATGCACTGATCGCGTGGCTGATCATGCAATGATCACGTGGCTGATCATGCACTGATCACGTGACTGATCATGCACTGATCAGATAGCTGATCGGCCGAGGATCCGTGGTGATCATGCACTGATCGCGTGACTGATCATGAACTGATCGTGGCTCGTACTGATCATGCAGTAATCACGTTGACTGATCATGCGCCGATCACGTGTCTGATCATGAACTGATCCGGCTGCCTGATCATGCACTGATCACGTGACTGATCCTGCGGTGATCACATGCCTGATCATGCACTGATCATGGCCCAAATCATATACTGATCGTGGCTATCATACGCTAATCACGTGGCTGATCATGCACTCTTCTGAGGCTGATCATGCACTGATCGCAGCGGCTGATCATGCACTGATCGTGCCTGATAATCATGCACTAATCACGTTTCTGAACATGCGCTAATCCGCGTGGCTGATCATGCACTGATCGCGTGACTGTCTTGCGCTGATCGCGTGCTGTTCATGCGCTGATCACGTGTCCGGATCATACTGATACGTTACTGATAATACCCTGATAACGTGCCTGATGTTCTGATCGCCCGGCTGATCATGCCATGATCACGTGACTGATCATGCACTGATCGCGTGGCTATCGTGCTGATATTCAAGTGGCTGATCTGCGTCATTCGATCACGCGTGACTGATCATACACTGATCGCGTAGCTGTGCATGCACTGATCACATGACTGATCATGCACTGATCGCGTGACTGATGCATGCACCTGATCACGTGGCTATCATGCACTGATCGCGTTTCTATCATGCAAATGATCACGTGACTGATGTACACTGATCACCTATCGCACTGATCACGTGGCATCGCACCATGATCACCAAGGCCGTGCATCATTCACTGATCACGTGGCTGATCATACACTGATCACGTGCCTGTGCATACACTGATCACGTGACTGATCATGCACTGATCGCGTGGCTGATCATGCACTGATCATGCCTGATCATGCTGATCGCGTGACTGTGCGTACACTGATCGTGTGGTTGCGTCCTGCCCCAGTCACGTGACTGATCGTGCACTGATCCCGTGACGATCATGCG
Organism: Bos mutus; assembly: GCF_027580195.1. Classification (NCBI taxonomy): domain Eukaryota; kingdom Metazoa; phylum Chordata; class Mammalia; order Artiodactyla; family Bovidae; genus Bos; species Bos mutus. The sequence continues at coordinate 4,152 of NW_027219661.1, forward strand.
CTGATCTGGCTGATCGCCACACTGATCACGTGACTGTGCATCACCGCACGATCACGTGACTGATCATGCACTAATCCTGGCTGATCATGCACTGATCGCGTTGCTATATCTTTACACTGATATCTAGTGACTTATCGCATGCACTCTTCCGTGCCTGATCATGCACCCGATCGCGTGGCTGACGAGCACTGATCACGTGGATGATCATACACACTGATCGCGACTATATGGGTGATCACTTGGTTAATCTTTTTCTTCGTAATACAGACATACACTGTTCACGTGGTTGGCAAACACTGATCGCGTACCTGATCATACACCTAAATTACCAGAACTATCATGCACTGATCTCGGTATTATCATGCACTGATCGCGGGGGTATCATACACTGATCGCGTTGAATCATGCCCGGTTATCGTGGCTTCTGTCATGCCTGATCCGTGGCTGATCCTGCAATGGTCGTGACGTGGCTATCATGCACTGATCACGTGGCATGATCATACCATGATCGCATGACTGATCATGCACTAATCACGTGCTATCATGCACTGATCGCGTGACTGATCATGCACTCATCCAGTGCCTGAACATGCTGATCCGCCGGCAATCTTGCACTCATCCGTGGCTGATCAAGCACTGATCGTAGCTCATCGCCACATTGATCAGGTGACTGGCGCCGAGCGATCGTGGCCGAAAATGCAATGATCATGTGACTGATCGTGCACTGATCCTTGACTGATCATACTGATCACCAGACTGATCTGCACTGAACCGTGGCTGCATGCGTGATCACAGGCTGATATTACACTGATCACGTGGCTGATCATGCACTCTTCGTAGCTGATCATGCACTCATCACCTGCTGTGACTGATCACGAAGGTGATGTACACTGATCGTGACTGTGCATGCTCTTTACGTGGCTGATCGTACTGATCGCGTGGTGAAAATTCACTGATGCGTGTGATCATGCGCTATTCACGTGGCTGATCATGCGGATCTCGTGGCTGATCATGCGCAATCCGGCGATATACACTGATCGCGTGACTGTGCATGCGCAGTCACGTGCTTCGATCATTACACACTGATCACCTGGCTAGTCATGCCGCTGATAACCAACCCACTTTCATCCCATACACGATCATAAACGATGATCATGCATATTCACGTGCTGATCATGCACCACGATCGCATTAGCTGACCAGGCACTGATCCGACCAGATCATACACACTGATCACGTGGCTGATCATGCACTGATCGCGTGGCTGATCATGCACTGATCACGTGGCTGATCATGCACTGATCACGTGACTGATCATGCACTGATCACGTGGCTATCATGCACTGATCACGTGGCTGATCATGCACTGATCACGTGGCTGATCATACACGTGATCACGTGGCTGATCATGCACTGATCGCGTGACTGATCATGCACTGATCACGTGACTGATCATGCACTGATCGTGGCTGATCATGCACTGATCACGTGGCTGATCATGCACTGATCACGTGCTGATCTGACGATGCACATCACGTGACTGATCATGCACTGATCACGTGGCTGATCATGCACTGATCACGTGGCTGATCATGCACTGATCACGTGACTGATCACACTGATCATCACGTGACTGATCATGCACTGATCGTGTGGCTGATCATGCACTGATCGCGTGGCTATCATGCACTGATGCTCGCGTGATCATGCACTGATCATCACGTGGCTATCGTGTGACTGATCATGCACTGATCACGTGGCTGATCATGCACGTATCACATGACTGATCATGCACTGATCGCGTGACAATCGCGCACTGATCGCGTGGCTGATCATGCACTGATCGTGGCTGATCACACTGATCGCGTGGCTGATCATGCACTGATCGCGTGACTGATCGTACACTGA
>NW_027219662.1:0-4622 GCF_027580195.1 Bos mutus
AGCAGGCAGGTGTCGTGCGGCTCAGCTGGATTATCAAGCAGATGAGCAGGCAGGTGTCGCGCGGCTCAGCTGGCGATTATCAGGCAGATGAGCAGGCGGGTGTCCGCGGCTCGGCTGGCGATTATCAGAAGCAGATGAGCAGGCAGGTGTCGCGCGGCTCAGCTGGCGATTATCAAGCAGATGAGCAGGCAGGTGTCGCCGTGGCTCAGCTGGCGATTATCAAGCAGATGAGCAGGCAGGTGTCGCGGGGGCTCCGCTGGCGATTATCAGGCAGATGAGCAGGCAGGTGTCTCGGCTCAGCTGGCGATTATCAGGCAGATGAGCAGGCAGGTGTCGCATGGCTCAGCTGGCGATTATCAGGCAGATGAGCAGGCAGGTGTCGCGGCTCAGCTGGCGATTATCAGGCAGATGAGCAGGCAGGTGTCGCGCGGCTCAGCTGGCGATTATCAGGCAGATGAGCAGGCAGGTGTGCAGCGGCGGCTCAGCTGGCGATTATCAGGCAGATGAGCAGGCAGGTGTCGCCGCGGCTCAGCTGGCGATTATCAGGCAGATGAGCAGGCAGGTGTCGCGGCTCAGCTGGCGATTATCAAGCAGATGAGCAGGCAGGTGTCGCGCGGCTCAGCTGGCGATTATCAAGCAGATGAGCAGGCAGGTGTCGCGCGGCTCAGCTGGCGATTATCAAGCAGATGAGCAGGCAGGTGTCGCGAGGGCTCAGCTGGCGATTATCAGGCAGATGAGCAGGCAGGTGTGTCGCGCGGCTCAGCTGGCGATTATCAAGCAGATGAGCAGGCAGGTGTCGCGTGGCTCAGCTGGCGATTATCAAGCAGATGAGCAGGCAGGTGTCCGCGCGGCTCCAGCTGGCGATTATCAAGCAGATGAGCAGGCAGGTGTCGCGCGGCTCAGCTGGCGATTATCAAGCAGATGAGCAGGCAGGTGTCGCGCGGCTCAGCTGTCGATTATCAAGCAGATGAGCAGGCAGGTGTCGGGGCTCAGCTGGCGATTATCAAGCAGATGAGCAGGCAGGTGTCGCGCGGCTCAGCTGGCGATTATCAAGCAGATGAGCAGGCAGGTGTCGCTCGGCTCAGCTGGCGATTATCAAGCAGATGAGCAGGCAGGTGTCGCGGGGCTCAGCTGGCGATTATCAGGCAGATGAGCAGGCAGGTGTTCCGCGGCTCAGCTGGCGATTATCAAGCAGATGAGCAGGCAGGTGTCACGCGGCTCAGCTGGCGATTATCAAGCAGATGAGCAGGCAGGTGTCGCAGCGGCTCAGCTGGCGATTATCAAGCAGATGAGCAGGCAGGTGTCGCGCGGCTCAGCTGGCGATTATCAAGCAGATGAGCAGGCAGGGTGTCGGCGGCTCAGCTGGCGATTATCAAGCAGATGAGCAGGCAGGTGTCACAGCGGCTCAGCTGGCGATTATCAGGCAGATGAGCAGGCAGGTGTCGCGGCTCAGCTGGCGATTATCAAGCAGATGAGCAGGCAGGTGTATGCAGTCAGCGGCTCAGCTGCGATTATCAAGCAGATGAGCGCAGGCAGGTGTCGTGCGGCTCGGCTGGCGATTATCAAGCAGATGAGCAGGCAGGTGTGAGGCGGCTCAGCTGGCGATTATCAGGCAGATGAGCAGGCGGGTGTCTCGCGGCGGCTCAGCTGGCGATTATCAAGCAGATGAGCAGGCGGGTGTGTCGCGCGGCTCAGCTGGCGATTATCAAGCAGATGAGCAGGCAGGTGTCGCGCGGCTCAGCTGGCGATTATCAAGCAGATGAGCAGGCAGGTGTCGGCGGCTCGGCTGGCGATTATCAAGCAGATGAGCAGGCAGGTGTCGCGCGGCTCAGCTGGCGATTATCAAGCAGATGAGCAGGCAGGTGTCGCGCGGCTCAGCTGGCGATTATCAAGCAGATGAGCAGGCAGGTGTCGCGGCGGCTCAGCTGGCGATTATCAAGCAGATGAGCAGGCAGGTGTCGCGCGGCTCAGCTGGCGATTATCAAGCAGATGATTATCAGGTGGCAGATCAGCTGGCGATTATCAAGCAGATGGCTCGGCTCAGCTGGCGATTATCAAGCAGATGAGCAGGCAGGTGTCGCGCGGGCTCAGCTGGCGATTATCAAGCAGATGAGCAGGCAGGTGTCGCGCGGCTCAGCTGGCGATTATCAAGCAGATGAGCAGGCAGGTGTCGCGGCTCAGCTGGCGATTATCAAGCAGATGAGCAGGCAGGTGTCGTCGCGGCTCAGCTGGCGATTATCAAGCAGATGAGCAGGCAGGTGTCGCGCGGCTCAGCTGGCGATTATCAAGCAGATGAGCAGGCAGGTGTCGCGCGGCTCAGCTGGCGATTATCAAGCAGATGAGCAGGCAGGTGTCGCTGCGGCTCAGCTGGCGATTATCAAGCAGATGAGCAGGCAGGTGTCGCGCGGCTCAGCTGGCGATTATCAGGCAGATGAGCAGGCAGGTGTCGCGCGGCTCAGCTGGCGATTATCAAGCAGATGAGCAGGCAGGTGTCAGCGGCTCAGCTGGCGATTATCAAGCAGATGAGCAGGCAGGTGTCGCGCGGCTCAGCTGGCGATTATCAAGCAGATGAGCAGGCAGGTGTCGCGCGGCTCAGCTGGCGATTATCAAGCAGATGAGCAGGCAGGTGTCGCGCGGCTCAGCTGGCGATTATCAAGCAGATGAGCAGGCAGGTGTCGCGCGGCTCAGCTGGCGATTATCAAGCAGATGAGCAGGCGGGTGTCGCGGCGGCTCAGCTGGCGATTATCAAGCAGATGAGCAGGCAGGTGTCGCGCGGCTCAGCTGGCGATTATCAAGCAGATGAGCAGGCAGGTGTGCGCGCGGCTCAGCTGGCGATTATCAAGCAGATGAGCAGATGAGCAGCAGGTGCTCAGGCAGGTGGCTCAGCTGGCGATTATCAAGCAGATGAGCAGGCAGGTGTCGCAGCGGCTCAGCTGGCGATTATCAAGCAGATGAGCAGGCAGGTGTCGCGGCTCAGCTGGCGATTATCAAGCAGATGAGCAGGCAGGTGTCGTGCGGCTCAGCTGGCGATTATCAAGCAGATGAGCAGGCAGGTGTCTCGCGGCTCAGCTGGCGATTATCAAGCAGATGAGCAGGCAGGTGTCGCGCGGCTCAGCTGGCGATTATCAAGCAGATGAGCAGGCGGGTGTCGCAGGCGGCTCAGCTGGCGATTATCAAGCAGATGAGCAGGCAGGTGCGCGGCTCAGCTGGCGATTATCAAGCAGATGAGCAGGCAGGTGTCGCGCGGCTCAGCTGGCGATTATCAAGCAGATGAGCAGGCAGGTGTCGCGTGGCTCAGCTGGCGATTATCAAGCAGATGAGCAGGCAGGTGTCGCGCGGCTCAGCTGGCGATTATCAAGCAGATGAGCAGGCAGGTGTGTCGCGGCGGCTCAGCTGGCGATTATCAAGCAGATGAGCAGGCAGGTGTCGCGCGGCTCAGCTGGCGATTATCAAGCAGATGAGCAGGCAGGTGTCGCGGGGCTCAGCTGGCGATTATCAAGCAGATGAGCAGGCAGGTGTCGCGGGGCTCAGCTGGCGAGTATCAAGCAGATGAGCAGGCAGGTGTCGCGCGGCTCAGCTGGCGATTATCAAGCAGATGAGCAGGCAGGTGTCGCGGGGCTCAGCTGGCGATTATCAAGCAGATGAGCAGGCAGGTGTCGCGCGGCTCAGCTGGCGATTATATCAAGCAGATGAGCAGGCGGGTGTCGCGCGGCTCAGCTGGCGATTATCAAGCAGATGAGCAGGCAGGTGTCGCGCGGCTCAGCTGGCGATTATCAAGCAGATGAGCAGGCAGGTGTCGCGCGGCTCAGCTGGCGATTATCAAGCAGATGAGCAGGCAGGTGTCGCGCGGCTCAGCTGGCGATTATCAAGCAGATGAGCAGGCAGGTGTCCCGCGGCGGCTCGGCTGGCGATTATCAAGCAGATGAGCAGGCGGGTGTCGCGCGGCTCAGCTGCGATTATCAAGCAGATGAGCAGGCAGGTGTGTCGCGGCTCAGCTGGCGATTATCAAGCAGATGAGCAGGCAGGTGTCGCGCGGCTCAGCTGGCGATTATCAAGCAGATGAGCAGGCAGGTGTCGCGCGGCTCAGCTGGCGATTATCAAGCAGATGAGCAGGCAGGTGTCCGCGGCTCAGCTGGCGATTATCAAGCAGATGAGCAGGCAGGTGTCGCGGCGGCTCAGCTGGCGATTATCAAGCAGATGAGCAGGCAGGTGTCGCGGCGGCTCAGCTGGCGATTATCAAGCAGATGAGCAGGCAGGTGTCGTCGCGGCTCAGCTGGCGATTATCAAGCAGATGAGCAGGCGGGTGTCGCGCGGCTCAGCTGGCGATTATCAAGCAGATGAGCAGGCAGGTGTCGCGCGGCTCAGCTGGCGATTATCAAGCAGATGAGCAGGCGGGTGTCGCGCGGCTCAGCTGGCGATTATCAAGCAGATGAGCAGGCGGGTGTCGCGCGCGGCTCAGCTGGCGATTATCAAGCAGATGAGCAGGCGGGTGTCGCGCGGCTCAGCTGGCGATTATCAAGCAGATGAGCAGGCAGGTGTCACGCGGCTCAGCTGGCGATATCAAGCAGATGAGCAGGCAGGTGTCGCGTGGCTCGGCTGGCGATTATCAAGCAGATGAGCAG
>NW_027219663.1:0-3261 GCF_027580195.1 Bos mutus
CATGGCATCGGTCCCATCACTTCATGGAAAATAGATGGGAAACAGTGGAAACAGTGTCAGACTTTATTTTTTTGGGCTCCAAAATCACTGCAGATGGTGACTGCAGCCATGAAATTAAAGACACTTACTCCTTGGAAGGAAAGTTATGACCAACCTAGATAGCATATTCAAAAGCAGAGACATTACTTTGCCAACAAAGGTCCATCTAGTCAAGGCTATGGTTTTCCTGTGGTCATGTATGGATGTGAGAGTTGGACTGTGAAGAAGGCTGAGTGCTGAAGAATTGATGCTTTTGAACTGTGGTGTTGGAAGACTCTTGAAGTCCCTTGGACTGCAGGAGATCAACCAGTCCATTCTGAAGGAGATCAGCCTGGGATTTCTTTGGAAGGACTGATGCTAAGCTGAAACTCAGTACTTTGGCCACCTCATGTGAAGTTGACTCATTGGAAAGACCTGATGGCAGCCAGGTTAGGGGCTGGAGGGCAGGGATGACAGATTGCAAAAGAAAGACTATTCTGCCTATATAAAGTAAGTACACACACATATGGAGGAGAGGGAGGGCATTGCATCCCAGTCCAGTACTGTTGCCTGGAGAATCTCATGGACAGAGAGGGCCTGGAAGGCTACAGTCCCTAAGTCACAGAATGGGACATGACTGAAGAGACTTTGCGATTATTGTAGCAGGTCACCTGGATTTAAATTCTAGTCCATCCACTAACTTGTCCTCTAAGACTACCTGAGATTAGCTGTAGCACAAAATCTCCATGTCTATGCTACACCTTTCCCTTTAGGCCTCTCTTGTATTGGAAATTTTCCTTTATCCTGAGTCTTACTAAACCCAGGTTTATACTGATTGTCAGTTTCTTAGTGGTCTTTATAAGGTGGCTCTGAAAGAATTTTCATTAGACTGCTGCTGCTGCTGCTGCGCTGCTGCTAGAAATCATGTCAATCGTGTCTGACTCTGTCACATTTATGAGCGGCAGCCCACCAGGCTCCCTGTCCTAGGATTCTCCAGGCAAGAACACTGGAGTGGGTTTGTTTCCTTCTCCAATGTGAAAATGAAAGTGAAAGTAAAGTCGGCTCAGTGGTGTCCGACTCCTGGCGACCCCTTGGTTTGGCCTCTCCACAGGCTCCCCGTCCGGATTTTCGAAACAAGTACTGTAGTGGGGTGCCATTGCCTTCTCCCATTAGACTGCTACTCTCTAACAATCCCATTTGTAAATATAAAAATAATTTGGTTATTATATTGTAGATTAACATTGCCTACAAGGACACTCACGCTCACATCTAAGAGAATATGAAAATATATACAAAAATATCAGAGCTCAAAAAGTACCATCCAGAACCTAGAGAATTCATCAAAATCAAACTCTAAGTTTTAAATTCTATAAAAAGCATGAAAATTTATGTGGAAAATTTAATTATTGTCTTAATATGAAAGGTATGTGTCTATAAATACTGAATCATTTCCTTTTGTAAATTCCTTACCATGCGATCCCCCGTCCTAGGATTCTCAGGCAAGAACACTGGAGTGGGTTGCCATTTCCTTCTCAATGCATGAAGTGAAAGTGGCCCAGATAATCACGATGGTGTGATCACTGACCTAGAGCCAGACATCCTGGAATGTGAAGTCAAGTGGGCCTTAGAAAGCATCACTACAAACAAAGCTAGTAGGTGATGGAATTCCAGTTGAGCTATTTCAAATCCTGAAAGATGATGCTGTGAAAGTGCTGCACTCAATATGCCAGCAAATTTGGAAAAACTCAGCAGTGGCCACAGGACTGGAAAAGGTCAGTTTTCATTCAATCCCAAAGAAAGGCAATGCCAAAGAATGCTCAAACTACCACACAATTGCACTCATCTCACATGCTAGTAAAGTAATGCTCAAATTCTCAAGCCAGGCTTCAGCAATATGTGAACCATGAACTTCCTGATGTTCAAGCTGGTTTAGAAAACTCCAGTGCTTTGGTACCTCATGCGAAAGAGTTGACTCATTGGAAAGACTCTGATGCTGGGAGGGATTTGGGGCAGGAGGGAAGGGGATGACAGAGGATGAGATGGCTGGATGGCATCACTGACTCGATGGGCGTGAGTCTGAGTGACTCTGGGAGTTGGTGATGGACAGGGAGGCCTGGCGTGCTGTGATTCATGGGGTCACAAAGTCGGACTTGTTCTACATACTGTGGGTTTCTTTTGTGGGTTTTTCCTTTTTCCCAGTATATGATGAACAGCTCTATTGCTTGAAATTTTAGTGCTTTATCCTATTTGATGTAGGTATACATTCCAATTTGGTTTAATCTTTTGATTTTGTTGAGATGGTTTTTGATATTTGTTGTTGTTGTTTAGTCACTAAGTTGTGTCCCTCCTTTTTGACCCCCATAAACCTACCAGGCTTCTGCTGTCCTAGGATTTCCCAGGCAAAGAATACTGGGTGGCCTGCGTTTCATTCTCCAGGGGATCTCTTCTTGACTCAGGGATCAAACCACATCTCCTGCTTGGCTGGCAGATTGTTACTGCTGTGCTACCCAGAGTCCTTTTTGATATTAGGTGTGCTTTTGTTTTTTCTTTCAAATTTTAACTGAAGTATAGTTGATTTACAATGTTGTGTTAGTTCTAATTGTATGTAAAGTGATTCCAGTTATATGTGTATGTTCTTTCATATTCTTTTCCATTATGGTGTATTTCAGGATGTTGAATATAGTTCCTGTGGTGTAGTAGGATCTGGTTGCTTTTTGTATATAGTAGTTTGTATCTGCTATTCTCAGACTCTAGTTTGTCCTCCCCCGCCGATTCATTTTATCATATTTTATATTCCACAGATAAGTAATATCCTGTATATTTGTCTTTCTCTTTCTGACTTACCTTCATTTAGTATTGTGTCTCTAGGTGTATCCTGCTGCTGCAATGGCATTATTATTTTATGGCTGGGGTAGTATTCAGTGTGTGTGTGTGTGTGTGTGTGTGTGTGTCATTGTATACATATATACAGCATCATCCTTATCAACAGGCATCATTCCAGGGACATTTAGGATTTAGCTATATCTTGGCTCTTATAAATAATGTTGCTAGACATTGGAATGCCATGTATCTGAATTAGAGTTTCTCAGATATATGCCCAAGAGTGGCATATGGAAACTCTAGTTTGGTCCTTCATGGAAACTCTAGTTTTTAAGGGTACCATATTGTTTTCATAGTAGCTGCACCAGCTTATAACAGCAACAGTGTAGGGAGGGTTCCCTTTTTCTCCCACAACCTCTCAGT
>NW_027219664.1:0-5900 GCF_027580195.1 Bos mutus
TTTTCAAATGAGTCAATTTTTACTGTGTGGCGTTTTTGATGTTTTTGGTTTTTGGGGAACCCGTCCTTTCCCCCGAATATTCCCGGGCTGACTTTAGGGGGTGACTGGGTTTTATCTCCTTTCAGTTTAAGGGACTTTAAAAATTTTTTTCCAACACTAAGTTTAAAAAATACCCCTTTTATACTTAGCTTTTTTTGGTCCAATTTAAACCATAATGACTACTGAAAAAACCCTAGCTTTTTAATGACGGGCCCGTGGGTTAACGTCTTTTTAATATCCAAGGGGTTGGGAGTTTTTTTTAAGGGGCAAGGGGCCTTTAAATTTATGGCTGAGCCCCACGGGAGGATTTTGGGGGTCCAAGAAAAAAGTTTTTTCACTGTTTCCATTTTATCCATCTATTTTAATGATGGGACTGGATGAAAGGGTCTTAGTTTTTTAATGGGGGAGTTTTGTCGGGTTTTTTACTCTCCCTTTTACAAAAAATTTTGTTTTTTCAGTTTTTCTTGCTTTTTCCCTAAGGGGGGGAAAAACCCGATATCTGAGGTTATTTAAAAGCTGATAAATTTAAGAGAAGAAAAAGGGGAAAAAATAAAAAATATACTCCCTCTAATGCAGAGTTCCCCCAAAAAAGAAAAAGAAAGAAAGCCCTTCCCCGGGGATTAATAAAAAAAATAGAGGAAAAAAAAGAATGGAAAAAAATTTGAGACAGGTGAATTCCAAATTCCCGTCCTTCCCCAGTTTTTCCAAATTCCACAATTTCCCAAGGGGCAGATTTCTAAAAATTATAATAAAGAATTCTACTATTAATTATTAATGCTATAATACCAAAAAAAAAAATAAATCTTTTTGGGCCCTTTAGGGGCAAAAAAATTTTAATTGAACAGACCTTTTAATTTAGCTGGGTCGTTTAAAGTTTTGAAGCCTGGGCATGTTTTTTAAAACCCAAAAGCCCCAGGAAAAATAAAATTTTAAACATCATTTATTTATAATTAAGAATTTTGGGGAAATTTTGGAAAAGGAATGTTGAGAGGTAAGGGAAAAAGGGGAAGGTTAAAAACTAAATAAAAAGGGTTTTTTTTCCCAAAGTATCAAGAAACAAATGAAGACTAAAGGGTGCCTGACAAAAACTTTTTGGGAAAATTTTGAGCCCCCGGGGAAATTTTAATGTTACCACATGCCCCCATGAAAACCCCCAAGAGCCTCCTTTACTGGGGATGTCCTATCCAGGGGAAGATGACTGTTTGGGGCCCAGACATCCTTTGGTTGGGGGTGTCCCCCCCTGCCCTCTGCCTTGAGCCCCACCCTTACATCCAGCCCCAAGGAGTGGGGGGCCAGGGACCGCCCAGATTTACAGCCTGATCTACTCCCGTGGGGGCCCCACTGATGTCCCACCCTAAAATGGCCCTTGGGGGGAGGATGGGAGGTGAATTCCAGGAACTGCCCGGTTCAAAAAAGAAGGTTTTCCCTTTTCACCCGAATTAAAAAATTGTGGGGACTACTGACCCCCAAGTGATTATTGGGTTTTTGTTTAATGGACTCAAAAATATTAAAAATCTTTTTATTTTTTTGGGGGATTTTTTTTTGTCGGGGTTTTTCCTTTTTGGAATGCTTTCTTTTATAAAGCCCCGTCCCTGTAATTAAAAATGAGTGCAAAAAGAGGAAAAGGGGAAAAAAAAGAGAGAAAAAAAAAGGAGAGAGAAAAAAAATTAAAAAAAAAAGAAAAAAGGAAGGAAAAATTAAAATTTTTTAAGGAAGAAAGAGCCAAAAAAGCCTGGAAGGAATATATTTGAAGAATAAGAGACCAAAGCCCAAGGGGCTTGTTTTAGAAAAATTATTAAAAAAAAACGGTTGTTTATTTAGTCTCATCCCTGATTCTCCATTTCCTTAAAAATCCCAAACTAGATAAATTCCCTTTTAAAATCACCGGGCAGTTTTACCCCCTTTTTCAGGGGGCCTTTATAAGGGGGTGGCCCGTGGAAAGGGGGGAGACTAAGGGGAAAAAAACCAATGTTCCAATTTATTCCCGCTACAGACACCCCAGCACTGGGACCTGACCCCCCCGGGATTAGCATGGAGAACTAGGGGCCCCATCCCCGCTGCTGCCCGCTGCTTAAACCCCCCAGTCAGGGCCAAACCGGGGAACTCCCAGAGACAGCAGCCCACCAGGCCCCCCTGGGGCCCCCGGGGCCCCCAAAGAACGCTGGTGGCTGCCATTTTTTCCAAGCAGGGAGTGGGAAAGGGAAACCCCTTATTTTGTCCACCCCTTGGGGACCCCATGGACTGCAGCCCACCCCGGCTCCTACCCCATGGGGTCTTTTAGGGCAAAAGACCGAAAGGGGGGCCATTGCCCTCCGCCCTGCCCCCCGGCCAAAAATGACCAGCACCAGGCAGTGACCTTTTTTCTTGGGGGGTCTGAGAAAAATTTCCAGGGCCCCTTTTTGAATTCCCAGGTCTGAAGATCTGTCCAGGGTATGGTAGTTGCTTTCTAAAATTGTTACCCCATGTTTCACTTTTTTTTCTAGTCCCCCCTTTAAAATTTAAAAAATACTGGGTTTTTCCCCAATTAACCCTTTTTTTTCACGGACTTGAGGAAACCCCAAACTTTAGCCAAAATTTTCCCAGCAAACTAAACGAGGCCAATTTTTTTTAAGGAACCCAAAAATGCCTGGGAAAAACTATACACAGTGAAAATGATGTGTTCTACCCCACTAAAAAATGGAGCATAATTTGGGTTTGGGAAATTTTAATGGCTAAGGCCCTAAAAAAATGAAAATTTAAAAAAATTTTATGAAAAAAGATTATTTGGGTATTTTTATTTAAAACTTTAAAAAAAGGAAGTACTTAATAATTTCAGGAATGAGAAAGAAAATAAGAGGAAAAAATTTAAAGGGGGGTTCCTATAAAATTAAGAAGGATAAATTGAAAATTGAAAATAAATGGTAACTAAAAAGGTGAGGGTCTTAAAATCCCTTCAATTCAATAATTTTTGCCCCAACCCGGTGGGTGGCCCGACAGGGGCACTGGGCAAACCTCTCCCAATTCCCTTTTTTAAACCACAAATTCTAGAAAAAAAGAAGTTGATTTAATTCAGTAAAGAAGGAAAAGATTTGGGCTTAAAAAACCCTTTTGAAAATTTTTCAATGTTTTTTTAAAACAATACTTTAAATATAGTCTTGTTCCCAAAAAATGGGGTTAAAAAAGTCTACTTAGAACTTATTATTTTTTTATAAAAATGGAAAATTAGGCTTTCCCCAAAAATTTTTTGAAATTTTAAGGGAGCTGGGTTTAGGAAAATTTAGCTTTAGGGGCCCCCTAAAAAAATACCATATAAAATGTCTTTTTTTTTCCCCTTTTTTTCTTGGGAAATTTGTATTTCCAAAAGATATCCATGAGGGGAAAATGAGGGCCCCAGGGAAACTTTTTAAAATTCACTAAATGTTTTTATTTTTCCAACTTCTGGAATGTGATTTCCCCGGGGGGAGCCCAACCTTGGATCCACGTGATGTGGGGTTTTTTTCCCAAAAACGATTATTTTTCCCGAGAATAGCCCTGGAAGGCAGAAAAGTTGTTTTTGACCAGCACCGTTTAATCCAGATTCTGCTAATTCAGTATTTTATTTTGAGGAAAAACCTTATGGGTTCTTTTAGCTGTCCCGTGGGTTTTAAAAAAGAAAAGAATTTTTCTCAAACTGGGGGACCAAAAGACATGCCTTAGACATTAGGGGCTTTTACATCCTTAGGACTTTAACATGTTTATATGTAAGAGGTGGGTGCAGAGAGCCCTCCAATGATTTCCCCCTGAGAAAAAATATGGGGATCCAGGAAGAAAAACCCCAGGGCCCCTTCCCACCACAAAGGGGCATCCAAATTTTAACCCACCCCCGGGGAAAAAGGAAATTTCTTGGGGGAAACTTTTTTCTCCCTTTTTGATTAAAAAAAAAAAGTTAAAAGGGTCTTTATGGTTGAGTTAAATTTCCAAAAAAACATTTTTGGGAAGGGGAATTGGGACACTGGGGAAAAGTTTTAAAAATTTTTTAGGGAAAATTTTGGGTTTTCTGAAGATAAGGGGCTTATTGGCCTTTTTTTTATTTTCTTGGGTTTTTATATGGTTCAAGAATAGTAAACTGCTTTCTTTTCATTAGTTTCTGGCCCCTTCTGATGATGGTTTTTTCCCGGGTTTTAAACCTTACAAAAGGGACAACGGGATTTTTTAGTGTCTTGGGATTTTTTAGGGAAAGAAAATGCAAAAAAAAAACACAACATTTTATTTCCCAGATATGGATATTGTCCATATACTTATTATCCCTTGGGGTGAGTCATGCCCAATACTTTGAACCCATGGGCAGCAGCAAAACCCGGTCTCCTAGTCCTTTTACTATTGCTTGGGGTTTGCTCAGACCACCCATTGCCAGGGGCCATTCCCAAACCCTCTTGTCCCCTTTTTTACCCCTTTTTCCCCCTTTCCTTTTACCCTTCCCCGCATTAGGGTCTTTTTTAATGAGCCCTCCCTTCCCATAGGTCCCAAAAATTGGGGCTTAAATTTTATCATCAGTCCTTCCAAAAGGAAAAAATTTGGGGGACCTTTGGATTGATGGTTTTCTCCTTGTCCAAAAAGGGCCCCAACAATCTTCCAGAACCAAAGTTCTTAAAACATCAGTTCCAAAAACCAGCCTTTTTTGTATCCAACTCCCATTGGTACATGACACTGGGAAAACAAAAATTTGATCATTGGGGCTTTTTAAAAAAAAGTCATGTCTCAGCTTTTAATATTCTGTTGGTTTTTTTTTTTTAAAAGGGGGGCAATGGGGACCCCCCCCCAGTACCCTTTCCTGGAAAAACCCAATGATGGTGGAGCCCTTGGAGGCTGCAGTCCATGGGAAAGAGTCTGACACCCCCTGAGGGGGCCCCCCTTTCCCTTTTTACTTTAGCATTGGGGAAAGGGTGACCCCCCCATGTTCCTTTCCGAGAATCCCAGGTGGCGGAGCCTGGGGGGCTGCTGTCTATTAAACAGATCGGGCACGACTGGTGGGAACGAGCAGCAGGTTTGTTAAGCCCCTTCCAAGGAAAGCATGTTTTAATTTTTGGCGCCCCGCCCCCATCTGCAATGATTTGGGAAAAAAAGGGGCTGTCAAAATTTTTACCATTTCCCCTCCATTGAATGGGAAATGATGGGAAAGGGTGCATGATCTTAGCTTCTTAATGTTGTTTTGGGCCCCCACATCCTCTTTTACTTTTTTGAAGAGGTTATTTAGCCCTTTTACTTTTTTGATTAGGGTGGGGAAGACCTGATTACTGTGATACTGAATTTTCCCCCGGGAAAAAAAATTTAGATCATTCCCGCATTTTTAGATTTACCCAAAAACGCATTTTTGGGCCCTTTTTTTTGGGTTTTTTTTTTTTCAGCCAAAAAAAAATAAATTGGGGACTTGAAAAGGCAGCCTGGGGTTAAGCCCCTTTCCTGGTAAAATTTAAATGGGGAAGTTCCCGGGAAACCCACTCTATCTTAGCCCCAAACTCTAAAACTATGATACCATAATTATAAAAGGGGGTGGGGCCCCCCAACACTTTAAAAATATTTAAAAGAGCAAAACATGCAGAATTTTGTAAAGATCAATATATATTGTCTAAAAACCAAAAAATCACGGGCCCTCCCCAAGTTCTGTTTACTTTTCCTTTTTTGCATGAATTGAAAATTTCCTTAGCATTTTGGCCCGCTTTTTAACCTTTTCAGGAGAATTTAAGCCCAGAAGGGATATTTTTTTTTGTTGATGGGGTTTTGACAGCCCCCGGGCCTCAACATTGCTCTTCCGCCCCAGTAGATATTTGTTGGGTGGATGGGGGGCTTCCCAGGGCTCAGGTGGGAAACCCAAACCACCCGCCCAGGGGACTGGGCTGATCCTG
>NW_027219665.1:0-5329 GCF_027580195.1 Bos mutus
GCTCAGCTGTGATAATCGCCAGCTGGGCCGCATGATTCATGCCTGCTCTTCTGTGATAATCGCCAGCTGTGCCGCAGGGATTCATGGCTGCTAAGCTGCTTGATAATCACCGCTGGGCCCCAGGATTCATGGCTGCTCATCTGCTTGATAATCGCCAGCTGGGCAGGCAGGATTCATGCCTGCTCAGCTGTGATAATCGCCAGCTGGGCGCACAGGATTCATGCCTGCTCAGCTGCTTGATTCTTGCCTAATGGGGCACATGATCCGTGCGGAGGCTTCTGATCAGCACATGAGCAGTCACATGATCAGCGCCTCTCAGTCACCTGATCACGGCGACAGCCACTTGATCAGTGCCTCCTGAGTAACGGGATTAGCGCCTGCTCAGCTGCTTGATAATCGCCAGCTGAGCCGCAGGATGCATGCCTGCTCATCTGTGATAATAGCCAGCTGGGCGCAGGATTCATGCCTGCTCAGCTGCTTGATAATCGCCCGCTGGGCCACATGATTCATGCCTGCTCATCTGCTTGATAATCGCCAGCTGGGCCATCATTATTCATGCCTGCTCATCAGCTTGATAATCGCCAGCTGGGCGCGCAGGATTCATGCCTGCTCAGCTGCTTGATAATCGCAGGCTGTGCCCCAGGTTTCATGGCTGATCATCTGCTTGATAATCGCAAGCTGGGCGCGTGATTCATGCCTGCTCATCTACTTGGTAGTCGCCAGCTGGGCATGGGGATTCATGCCTGCTCAGCAGCTTGATTCTTGCCTGCTGAGGCACATGGAGTCGTGCAGGAGGTTACCTGATCAGCACATGAGCAGTCACATGATCAGCGCCTCTCAGTCACTTGATCACTGCATGACAGCCACGTGATCAGTGTCTGCTGAGTTGCAGGATTAGCGGCGTGCTCAGCTGCTTGATAATCGCCAGCTGAGCCACAGGATGCATGCCTGCTCATCTGCTTGATAATCGCCAGCTGGGCGCATGATTCATGCCTGCTCAGCTGCTTGATAATCGCCAGCTGGGCGCGCAGGATTAATGCCTGCTCAGCTGCTTGATAATCTCCCGCTGGGCCCAAGATTTCATGGCTGCACACCTGTGATAATCGCCAGCTGGCCCGCAGGATTCATGCCTGCTCATCTGTGATAATCGCCAGCAGGGCCGCATGATTCATGCCTGCTCATGTGCTTGATAATCGCCAGTGCGGCCGCATGGGACTCATGCCTGCTCATCTGTGATAATCGCCAGCTGGGCGCGCAGGATTCATGCCTACTCAGCTGCTTGATAATCGCCAGCTGGGGGCGCATGATTCATGCCTGCTCTTCTGCTTGATAATGCGCCATCTGGGCCGCATGATTCATGCCTGCTCTTCTGCTTGATAATCGCCAGCTGGGCCGCAGGATTCATGCCTGCTCAGCTGCTTGATAATCGCCAGCTGGGCCGCTTGATTCATGCCTGCTCATCTGCTTGATAATCGCCAGCTCGGCGCATGATTCATGCCTGCTCATCTGCTTGATAATCGCCAGCTGGGCCGCAGGATTCATGCCTGCTCAGCTGCTTGATAATCGCAGGCTGGGCCCCAGGTTTCATGGCTGATCATCTGTGATAATCGCCAGCTGGGCGCGGGATTCATGCCTGCTCAGCTGTGATAATCGCCAGCTGGGCGCGCATGATTCATGCCTGCTCATCTGTGATAATCGCCAGCTGGGGCGCAGGATTCATGCCTGCTCAGCTGTGATAATCGCCAGCTGGGCGCAGGATTCATGCCTGCTCTGCTGTGATAATCGCCAGCTGGGCGCAGGATTCATGGCTGCTCATCTGCTTGATAAACCCCAGCTGGGCGCATGATTCATGCCTGCTCAGCTGTGATAATCGCCAGATGGGCCACCCAGGATTCATGCCTGCTCAGCTGTGATAATCGCCCCTGGGCCGCATGATTTATGCCTGCTCATCTGCTTGATAATCGCCAGCTGGGCTGGAGGATTCATGCCTGCCCATCTGTTTGATAATCGCCAGCTGGGCAGAAGGATTCATGGCTGCTCATCTCTGTGACAAACGCCAGCTGGGCGCATATTTCATGGCTGCCCATCTGCTTAATAATCGCCAGCTGGGCGCGGGATTCATGCCTGCTCAGCTGTGATAATCGCCAGCTGGGCCGTATGATTCATGCCTGCTCATCTGTGATAATCGCCAGCTGCTGATTCATGCCTGCTCATCTGCTTGATAATCGCCAGCTGGGCCGCAGGATTCATGCCTGCTCAGCTGCTTGATAATCGCCCGCTGGGCCCCAGGTTTCATGGCTGCACACCTGCTTGATAATCGCCAGCTGGGCCGCAGGATTCATGCCTGCTCATCTGCTTGATAATCGCCAGCTGAGCCACAGGATGCATGCCTGCTCATCTGCTTGATAATCGCCAGCTGGTCCGCCCAGATTTCATGCCTGCTCAGCTGCTTCATTCTTGCCTGCTGGGGCACATGATCCATGTTGGAAAACTCCTGATCAGCACATGAGCAGTCACATGATCAGCGCCTCTCAGTCACCTGATCACTGCATGACAGCCACGTGATCAATGCCTGCAGAGTTACGGGATTAGCGCCTGCTCAGCTGCTTTGATAATTGCCAGCTGCGCAGGATGCATGCCTGGACATCTGCTTGATAATCGCCAGCTGGGCCGAATGATTCATGCCTCCTCATCTGCTTGATAATCGCCAGCTGGGCCACAAGATTCATGCCTTCTCATCTGCTTGATATTCGCCAGCTGGGGCGCATTATTCATGCCTGCTCAGCTGCTTGATTATCGCCAGCTGGGCCGCAGGATTCATGTCTGCTCAGCTGTGATAATCCTCCGCTGGGCCGCAGGATTCATGCCTGCTCAGCTGCTTGATTCTTGCCTGCTAAGGCACATGATTCGTGCAGTACAGCTACCTGATCAGCACATGAGCAGTCACATGATCAGCGCCTCTCAGTCACCTGATCACTGCATGACAGTCACGTGATCAGGGTCTGCTGAGTTGCGGGATTAGCGCCTGCTCAGCTGCTTGATAATCGCCAGCTGAGCCGCAGCATTCATGCCTGCTCATCTGCTTGATAATCGCCAGCTGGGCGCAGGATTCATGCCTGCTCATCTGCTTGATAATCGCCAGCTGGGCGCAGGATTCATGCCTGCGCGGCTTTGATAATCGCCGGCTTGGTGGCAGGATTCATGCCTGCTCAGCTGCTTGATAATCGCCAGCTGGGGCGCATGATTCATGCCTGCTCTTCTGTGATAATCGCCAGCTGTGCCGCAGGATTCATGGCTGCTAAGCTGTGATAATCACCCGCTGGGCCCCAGGATTCATGGCTGCTCATCTGCTTGATAATCGCCAGCTGGGCGCAGGATTCATGCCTGCTCAGCTGTGATAATCGCCAGCTGGGCGCGGGATTCATGCCTGCTCAGCTGTGATTCTTGCCTAATGAGGCACATGATCCGTGCAGAGAGGCTTCCTGATCAGCACATGAGCAGTCACATGATCAGCGCCTCTCAGTCACCTGATCGCGGCTTGACAGCCACTTGATCAGTGCCTCCTGAGTAACGGGATTAGCGCCTGCTCAGCTGCTTGATAATCGCCAGCTGAGCCGCAGGATGCATGCCTGCTCATCTGCTTGATAATAGCCAGCTGGGCGCAGGATTCATGCCTGCTCAGCTGTGATAATCGCCAGCTGGGCCACATGATTCATGCCTGCTCATCTGCTTGATAATCGCCAGCTGGGCGCTCATTATTCATGCCTGCTCATCAGCTTGATAATCGCCAGCTGGGCGCGCAGGATTCATGCCTGCTCAGCTGCTTGATAATCGCAGGCTGTGCCCCAGGTTTCATGGCTGATCATCTGCTTGATAATCGCAAGCTGGGCCGCGTGATTCATGCCTGCTCATCTACTTGGTAGTCGCCAGCTGGGCGCCAGGATTCATGCCTGCTCAGCAGCTGCTGATTCTTGCCTGCTGAGGCACATGAGTCGTGCAGCTCAGTTACCTGATCAGCACAGCTGAGCAGTCACATGATCAGCGCCTCTCAGTCTTTGATCACTGCATGACAGCCGCGTGATCAGTGTCTGCTGAGTTACGGATTCATGCCTGCTCAGCTGTGATAATCGCCAGCTGAGCCACAGGATGCATGCCTGCTCATCTGCTTGATAATCGCCAGCTGGGGCGCATGATTCATGCCTGCTCAGCTGCAGCTGTTGATAATCGCCAGCTGGGCGCAGGATTCATGCCTGCTCAGCTGTGATAATCGCCAGCTGGGCCCAAGATTTCATGGCTGCTCACCTGCTTGATAATCGCCAGCTGGCCAGGATTCATGCCTGCTCATCTGTGATAATCGCCAGCAGGCCGCATGATTCATGCCTGCTCATCTGCTTGATAATCGCCAGCTGGGCGCCAGGGATTCATGCCTGCTCATCAATGCCTGCTTGAGGATTCGCCAGCTGGGCTGCATGATAATGATTCATGCCTGCTCATGCCTGCTCTTCTGCTTGATAATCGCCAGCTGGGCGCATGATTCATGCCTGCTCTTCTGTGATAATCGCCAGCTGGGCCGCATGATTCATGCCTGCTCTTCTGCTTGATAATCGCCAGCTGGGCGCGCAGGATTCATGCCTGCTCAGCTGTGATAATCGCCAGCTGGGCCGCGGGATTCATGCCTGCTCATCTGCTTGATAATCGCCAGCTCGGGCGCATGATTCATGCCTGCTCATCTGTGATAATCGCCAGCTGGGCGCAGGATTCATGCCTGCTCAGCTGTGATAATCGCCAGCTGGGCCCCAGGATTCATGCCTGCTCATCTGCTTGATAATCGCCAGCTGGGCGCGGGATTCATGCCTGCTCAGCTGTGATAATCGCCAGCTGGGCGCCTGCTCATGATTCATGCCTGCTCAGCTGCCTGATCAATCGCCAGCTGGGGCGCAGCTGGATTCATGCCTGCTCAGCTGCTTGATAATGCCAGCTGGGTTGCAGGATTCATGCCTGCTCAGCTGTGATAACCGCCAGCTGGGCGCGTGATTCATGCCTGCTCATCTTGATATCGCCAGCTGGGCGCCTCGGGATTCATGCCTGCTCAGCTGTGATAATCGCCAGCTGGGCGCGGGATTCATGCCTGCTCATCTGATAATCGCCAGCTGGGCTGGAGGATTCATGCCTGCTCATCTGTGATAATCGCCAGCTGGGCTGGAGGATTCATGCCTGCTCATCTGTTTGATAATGCGCCAGCTGGGCGCAGGATTCATGCCTGCTCATCTGCTTGATAATCGCCAGCTGGGCGCGGATTCATGCCTGCTCATCTGCGATAATCGCCAGC
>NW_027219666.1:0-5329 GCF_027580195.1 Bos mutus
CAGCTGAGCTGCGTGATTCCCTGCACCGTCACCTGTGATTATTGCCAGTTGAGCAGCATAGTTAATCTGTGAGCTCCATGCTTATTGCCTGCTGATTGCGTGGTTACCGTGTCTGCTCAGCTCTTTGAGTAGCCCCTCCTAGGAGTCCCTGTTCGGGCGCCACCTGCGAGAGACCAGCCCCAGCGATCAGGGTATTGAAGATGGCCTAAGCGACTATTTATATGCTATTGAGAGATGTCAAGAATAATAGAATGAGAGGAAGCTCAGTAGGAAAGTCGGTGGAGAAAAGGAGCTGAGTAGCTTGGTTTACGCTGAGACCAGTAAACTTCAAGGCAAGAAGTTTGCAGAGACTACGTAGGCATGGCGCCCTCGAATAGCAGAAGGTTGCCTCACCTGGGCTGCCTTGTGAGTGGTCTTGCTTATTGACATGAGACCGTAGAGTGGTGGTTTCGCTCCCAGATGGAGATGGCTAGAAGTTAAAGGAAGAATGACAGGAACTTGAGCTGCGTGATTCTCCTGTCGCCTCATCTGCCTGACATGTTACCGGCTGAGCTGCGTGATTCCTATTAGGCTCATCTGGCGACAATTGCCAGCTAAAGGCTGCGTGATTCCTGCCTAGTCACCTGTGATTAGTGTACCAGTTGAGCAGCATGATTCGTCACTGCTGGCTCCATGCTTATTGCCTGCTGATTGCGTAGTTCATTGTCTGCTCAGCTCTTAAGTATGTGCCTCCTGGTTCCCTGTTCGGGCGCCACCTGCCTGGGACCAGCCCCAACTGATCAGGGTATTGAGAAGGAGAGATGGCCTGGCGACCCATATACTGTCAGAGATGTCAAGAAGAATGAGTATGAGGAGAGCTCAGTAGGAAAGTCCAGTGGAAAGGGCTGAGTAGCTTCGAGAATATCGGCTGGACTCCTGAGGCTCGATCCGCATTTGCGCATGCGAGCCTCTTCCTCATGACCTTTGTCAGAGTGGAATGCCTCCCGGCTCCCGGCACATGATCAGATGCATGCTCAGTCACGATATCCCAGTGCATGATCAGCCGCACGTGATCTACTGGCGGCACAGTCGCGTGATCGGCGCCTCTCCATCACATCGATCACCGTATGATAAACGCGTGATCATTGAAGACCAGCCGCGTGATCACTGCATAGTAGCCACCTGATCAGTGCATGGTAAGCAGCGTGATTAGTAGGTGATCAGCCACGCGGTCAGTGTCGGTGAACGCGTGATCCAGTGCATGATCAGCCACGAAATCCGTGCATGGTAGCCACGGGATCAGCGCGTGATCGGTGCATGATCAGCCACATGATCAGTGCATGATCGGGCGCGTGATCAGTGCATGCAACCCGTGATCGGTTTGCGATCAGCTTCGTGAACAATGCATGTGTAGTTGATCATTGCGCGATCAGCCCACGTGATCGAGTGCATGCACAGGTACATGATCAGTTCATGATCAGCCACCGTGATCAGTGCATGATCGAACCGTGATCGGTGCATGATCAGGTTCGTGATCGGTGCATGATCAGCCATCGGTGATGATCAGCCCGTGAGCAAGTGCAATGATACTGCAGGCTGCGTGATCGGTTCAGTGTGATCAGGCATGTGATCAGTGCATGATCAGCCATGCGTGATAGTGGTGCGTGATCAGTGCATGATCAGTTCATGACCAGTCGGGCGATCACGTGATCAGTGCATGATCAGCCTTGATCCAGTGCATGATCAGCCCACGTGATCAGTGCATGATCAGCCACGTGATCAGTGCATGATCAGTCAGATGATCAGTGTATGATGAGCCGTGATCGGTGCATGGTCATGCCCATCGTGATCCAGTGCATGATCGCGTGTGATCAGTGCATGATCAGTGCGTGATCAGTGCATGAGTCAGCTTCGTGATCGGTGTATGATCAAGCCAGGTGATCAGTGCACGTTTTCACCCCGTGATCAGTGCGCGATCATCACGTGATCAGTGCATGATCACCGTGATCAGTGCTGATCAGCCCAGGCGTGATCAGTGCATCACGGTCTTGTGATCGGTGCAGAACTCAGCTGGTGTTAAAGTGAAGAATGACAAAGTGATCGGTGCATAGGCAGTAACGTGATCAGTGATGATCGTTCTCCTGATCAGTGTATGATCAGCCACGTGATCATGTGCAAATCAGCCACGTGATCAGTGCATGCTCTGGTCACGTGATCAGTGTATGATCAGCCATGTGACTCAGTGCATGATCAGCCGCGTGAATGCATGATCATCCTTGTGATCAGTGCATGATCAGCCGCGTGATCAGTGCATGATCAGCCACGTGAACAGTGCATGATCAGTCACGTGATCAGTCATGATCAGCCACGTGATCCAGTGCCCGTGATCAGTTCATGATCAGCTTGCGTGTGGTGCAAGTTCAGTGCGTGATCAGTGTATGATCAGGCCGTGATCAGTGCATGATCAGCCACGTGATCAGTGCATGATCAGCCAGTGTGATCAATGCATGCGCGTTGTCCGCGTGCATGGTCAGCCGCGTGATCAGGTTCGTGATCGGTGCATGATCAGCCACGTGATCAGTGCATGATCCAGCCGCGTGATCAGTGCATGTGATCAGCGTGATTCAGTGCATTATCGCGGTGATAAGTGTATGATCAGCCACGTGATCAGTGCATGATCAGCCGCGTGATCAGTGCATGATCAGCCCGTGATCTGTGCATGATCAGCGGCCGTGATCAGTGCATGCTCAGCGGCGTATCAGTGTATGATCAGCTTCGTGATCAGTGCATGATCAGCCAGCCCGTGATCATGTGCATGATCGGTCATCGTGATCAGTGCATTCATCACGTGCGCGATGATCAGTGTCATCCATGCAGTCTGGCCATCCAGTGCAGGATGATCGTGATCGGTGCATGCACAGTGATCATCGTGCATGTGATCGCGTGCATGATCAGTCAGCCCGTGGTCAGTGCATCAGCCCGTCATCGTGATCAATGCCATGATCAGTGCATGGTCAGTGCGTGATCAGTGCGGCCGCTACGTGATCAGTGCATGATCAGCCCGCGTGATCAGTGCATTATCACCCGCGTGATCAGTGCATTTTCGATCGCGTGATCAGTGCATGATCAGTGTTCAGTGATGATCAGTGCGTGATCAGTGCATGATCAGGCATGTGATCAGTGCATGATCAGTCACGTGATCAGTGCATGATCAGCCGTGATCAGTGCATGCTCAGTGCGTGATCAGTGCATGATCGGCACCGTGATCGGTGCATGATCAGCCGCGTGATCAGTTGCATGATCGGGCCATGTGATCGGTGCATGATCAGTCACGTGATCAGTGCATGATCAGCCACGTGATCCGGTGCATGATCAGCCCGCGTGATCAGTGCATGATCAGGCATGTGATCAGTGCATGATCAGTCACGTGATCGGTGTTCAGCAACGTGAGTGATCGGTGCATGATCAGCCACGTGATCAGTGCATGACAGCCACGTGATCAGTGCATGATCAATCGCGTGATCAGTGCATGATCAGCCGCGTGATCAGTGCATGATCAGCCACGTGATCAGTGTATCATCGTGATCAGTGTGATCAGTGCGTGATCGGTCATGATTGATCGCGTCAATGTATGATCAGCCCCACGTGATCAGTGCATGATCAGCCGCGTGATCAGTGCATGATCAGCCACGTGATCAGTGTATGATCAGCTTCGTGATCAGTGCATGATCAGCCACGTGATCAGTGCATGATCAACCGTGATCAGTGCATGATCAGCCACGTGATCAGTGCATGATCAGCCACGTGATCAGTGCATGATCGGCACGTGATCAGTGCATGATCGCCCGCGTGATCAGTACATGATCAGCCTTGTGATCAGTGCATGCCCACCACGTGATCAATTATCAGCCATGTGATCAGTGCATGATAGCATCGCGTGTCAGTGATCCGTGATCAGTAACAGTGTGCATGATCAGTCCGCGTGATCAGTGCGTGATCAGTGCATGTTGATCGGTGATCGGTGCATGATCAGCCAGGTGATCAGTGCATGATCAGCCTCGTGATCAGTGCATGATCACAGCCACGTGATCAGTGCATGATCAGCCCGTGATCAGTGCATGATCAGCCGCGTGATCAGTGCATGATCAGCCTCGTGATCAGTGCATGATCAGCCGCGTGATCAGTGCATGATCAGGCCGTGATCAGTGCATGATCAGCCGTGATCAGTGCATGATCAGCTCGCGTGATCAGTGCATGATCAGGATCGTGATCAGTGCATGATCAGCCGCGTGATCAGTGCATGATCAGCCGCGTGATCGGTGATCATGATCAGGTGATCAGTGCATGATCAGTCACGTGATCAGTGCATGATCAGCCGCGTGATCAGTGCATGATCAGAGCGTGATCGTGATCAGTGCGTGATCAGCCATGTGATCAGTGTGATCAGTGCGTGATCAGTGTGATCATCAGCCAAGTACGTGAGTGTGCATGTGCGTGTCAGATCTGCGCGTGATCAGTGTATAATCAGTGTCGTGATCAGTGCATGATCAGCCCGCGTGATCAGTGCATGATCAGCCACGTGATCAGTGCATGATCAGTCACGTGATGATCAGTGCATGATCAGCCATATGAAAAGTACAAGATCAGCCCGTAATCAGTGCATGCACAGATCGTGATCGGTGTGTATGATCAGCCGTGTGATCAGTGCATGATCAGCCACGTGATCAGTACATGATCAGCCTTGTGATCAGTGCATGCGCAGCCACGTGATCAGTGCATGTGCAGTCTGGTGATCAGTGTATGATCAGGCATGTGATCAGTGCACGATCAGCCACATGATCATTGCATTTTCAGCCACGTGATCAGTGCATGCACAGTCACCTGATCATGTATGATCAGCCACGTGATCAGTGCATGATCAGTCACGTGATCAGTGCATGATCAGGCACGTGATGAGTGCATGATCAGTCACGTGATAAGTGCATGATCAGGCACGTGATCAGTTCATGATCAGGCATGTGATCAGTGCATGATCAGTCACATGATCAGTGTATGATCAGCCACGTGATCAGTGCATGATAGCCACGTGACCCCTGCATGATCAGTCACGTGATCAGTGCATGATGAGCCATGGGATAACTGCATGATAGCAATGTGATCAGTGCATGATACCTACGTGATCAGTGCATGATCAGCCACGTAATCAGTGCATGTGCAGTCTCGTGATCAGTGTATGATCAGGCATGTGATCAGTGTATGATCAACCACGTGATCAGTGCATGTTCAGCCACATGAAGAGTGCAAGATCAACCAAGTGATCAGTGCATGCACAGTCACGTGTTCAGTGTAT
>NW_027219667.1:0-5583 GCF_027580195.1 Bos mutus
TATCAAGCAGATGAGCAGGCAGGTGTCGCGCGCGGCTCAGCTGGCGATTATCAAGCAGATGAGCAGGCAGGTGTCGCGCGGCTCAGCTGGCGATTATCAAGCAGATGAGCAGGCAGGTGTCGCGCGGCTCAGCTGGCGATTATCAAGCAGATGAGCAGGCAGGTGTCGCGCGGCTCAGCTGGCGATTATCAAGCAGATGAGCAGGCAGGTGTCGCGCGGCTCAGCTGGCGATTATCAAGCAGATGAGCAGGCAGGTGTCGCGGCGGCTCAGCTGGCGATTATCAAGCAGATGAGCAGGCAGGTGTCGCGCGGCTCAGCTGGCGATTATCAAGCAGATGAGCAGGCGGGTGTCGGCGGCTCAGCTGGCGATTATCAAGCAGATGAGCAGGCAGGTGTCGCGCGGCTCAGCTGGCGATTATCAAGCAGATGATGAGCAGGCAGGTGTCGCGCGGCTCAGCTGGCGATTATCAAGCAGATGAGCAGGCAGGTGTCGCGCGGCTCAGCTGGCGATTATCAAGCAGATGAGCAGGCAGGTGTCGCGCGGCTCAGCTGGCGATTATCAAGCAGATGAGCAGGCAGGTGTCGCGCGGCTCAGCTGCGATTATCAAGCAGATGAGCAGGCAGGTGTCGCGCGGCTCAGCTGGCGATTATCAAGCAGATGAGCAGGCAGGTGTCGCGCGGCTCAGCTGGCGATTATCAAGCAGATGAGCAGGCAGGTGTCGCGCGGCTCAGCTGGCGATTATCAAGCAGATGAGCAGGCAGGTGTCGCGCGGCTCAGCTGGCGATTATCAAGCAGATGAGCAGGCAGGTGTCGCGCGGCTCAGCTGGCGTATATCAAGCAGATGAGCAGGCAGGTGTCGCGCGGCTCAGCTGGCGTATATCAAGCAGATGAGCAGGCAGGTGTCGCGCAGGCGGCTCAGCTGGCGATTATCAAGCAGATGAGCAGGCAGGTGTCGCGCGGCTCAGCTGGCGATTATCAAGCAGATGAGCAGGCAGGTGTCGCGCGGCTCAGCTGGCGATTATCAAGCAGATGAGCAGGCAGGTGTCGCGCGGCTCAGCTGGCGATTATCAAGCAGATGAGCAGGCAGGGTGTCGCGCGGCTCAGCTGGCGATTATTATCAAGCAGATGAGCAGGCAGGTGTCGCGCGGCTCAGCTGGCGATTATCAAGCAGATGAGCAGGCAGGTGTCGCGCGGCTCAGCTGGCGATTATCAAGCAGATGAGCAGGCAGGTGTCGCGCGGCTCAGCTGGCGATTATCAAGCAGATGAGCAGGCAGGTGTCGCGGCTCAGCTGGCGATTATCAAGCAGATGAGCAGGCAGGGTGTCGCGCGGCTCAGCTGGCGATTATCAAGCAGATGAGCAGGCAGGTGTCGCGCGGCTCAGCTGGCGATTATCAAGCAGATGAGCAGGCGGGTGTCGCGCGGCTCAGCTGGCGATTATCAAGCAGATGAGCAGGCAGGTGTCGCGCGGCTCAGCTGGCGATTATCAAGCAGATGAGCAGGCAGGTGTCGCGCGGCTCAGCTGGCGATTATCAAGCAGATGAGCAGGCAGGTGTGGCTCAGCTGGCGATTATCAAGCAGATGAGCAGGCAGGTGTCGTCGCGGCTCAGCTGGCGATTATCAAGCAGATGAGCAGGCAGGTGTCGCGCGGCTCAGCTGGCGATTATCAAGCAGATGAGCAGGCAGGTGTCGCGCGGCTCAGCTGGCGATTATCAAGCAGATGAGCAGGCAGGTGTCGCGCGGCTCAGCTGGCGATTATCAAGCAGATGAGCAGGCAGGTGTCGCGCGGCTCAGCTGGCGATTATCAAGCAGATGAGCAGGCAGGTGTCGCGCGGCTCAGCTGGAGATTATGAAGCAGATGAGCAGGCAGGAGTGTCGAGGCTCAGCTGGCGATTATCAAGCAGATGAGCAGGCAGGTGTCGCGCGGCTCAGCTGGCGAGTATCAGGCAGATGAGCAGGCAGGTGTCGCGCGGCTCAGCTGGCGATTATCAAGCAGATGAGCAGGCAGGTGTCGCGCGGCTCAGCTGGCGATTATCAAGCAGATGAGCAGGCAGGTGTCGCGCGGCTCAGCTGGCGATTATCAAGCAGATGAGCAGGCGGGTGTCGCGCGGCTCAGCTGGCGATTATCAAGCAGATGAGCAGGCAGGTGTCGGCGCGGCTCAGCTGGCGATTATCAAGCAGATGAGCAGGCAGGTGTCGCGCGGCTCAGCTGGCGATTATCAAGCAGATGAGCAGGCAGGTGTCGCGCGGCTCAGCTGGCGATTATCAAGCAGATGAGCAGGCAGGTGTCGCGCGGCTCAGCTGGCGATTATCAAGCAGATGAGCAGGCAGGTAGGTGCGCGGCTCAGCTGGCGATTATCAAGCAGATGAGCAGGCAGGTGTCGCGGCTCAGCTGGCGATTATCAAGCAGATGAGCAGGCAGGTGTCGCGCGGCTCAGCTGGCGATTATCAAGCAGATGAGCAGGCAGGTGTCGCGCGGCTCAGCTGGCGATTATCAAGCAGATGAGCAGGCAGGTGTGTCGCGCGGCTCAGCTGGCGATTATCAAGCAGATGAGCAGGCAGGCAGGTGTCAAGCAGATGAGCAGGCAGGCGCGGCTCAGCTGGCGATTATCAAGCAGATGAGCAGGCAGGTGTCGCGCGGCTCAGCTGGCGATTATCAAGCAGATGAGCAGGCAGGTGTCGCGCGGCTCAGCTGGCGATTATCAAGCAGATGAGCAGGCAGGTGTCGCGCGGCTCAGCTGGCGATTATCAAGCAGATGAGCAGGCAGGTGTGTCGGCGGCTCAGCTGGCGATTATCAAGCAGATGAGCAGGCAGGTGTCGCGCGGCTCAGCTGGCGATTATCAAGCAGATGAGCAGGCAGGTGTCGCGCGGCTCAGCTGGCGATTATCAAGCAGATGAGATGAGCAGGCAGGTGTCGCGCGGCTCAGCTGGCGATTATCAAGCAGATGAGCAGGCAGGTGTCGCGTGCGGCTCAGCTGGCGATTATCAAGCAGATGAGCAGGCAGGTGTCGTCGCGGCTCAGCTGGCGATTATCAAGCAGATGAGCAGGCAGGTGTCGCGGCGGCTCAGCTGGCGATTATCAAGCAGATGAGCAGGCAGGTGTCGCGCGGCTCAGCTGGCGATTATCAAGCAGATGAGCAGGCAGGTGTCGCGGCGGCTCAGCTGCGATTATCAAGCAGATGAGCAGGCAGGTGTCGCGCGGCTCAGCTGGCGATTATCAAGCAGATGAGCAGGCAGGTGTGTCGCGCGGCTCAGCTGGCGATTATCAAGCAGATGAGCAGGCAGGTGTCGCGGCGGCTCAGCTGGCGATTATCAAGCAGATGAGCAGGCAGGTGTGCGCGGCTCAGCTGGCGATTATCAAGCAGATGAGCAGGCAGGTGTCGCGGGACTCAGCTGGCGATTATCAAGCAGATGAGCAGGCAGGTGTCGCGTGGCTCAGCTGGCGATTATCAAGCAGATGAGCAGGCAGGTGTCGTGCGGCTCAGCTGGCGATTATCAAGCAGATGAGCAGGCAGGTGTCGCGCGGCTCAGCTGGCGATTATCAAGCAGATGAGCAGGCAGGTGTCGCGCGGCTCAGCTGGCGATTATCAAGCAGATGAGCAGGCAGGTGTCGCGGCTCAGCTGGCGATTATCAAGCAGATGAGCAGGCAGGTGTGTCGCGCGGCTCAGCTGGCGATTATCAAGCAGATGAGCAGGCAGGTGTCGCGCGGCTCAGCTGGCGATTATCAAGCAGATGAGCAGGCAGGTGTCGTCGCGGCTCAGCTGGCGATTATCAAGCAGATGAGCAGGCAGGTGTCGCGCGGCTCAGCTGGCGATTATCAAGCAGATGAGCAGGCAGGTGTCGCGCGGCTCAGCTGGCGATTATCAAGCAGATGAGCAGGCAGGTGTCGCGCGGCTCAGCTGGCGATTATCAAGCAGATGAGCAGGCAGGTGTCGCGCGGCTCAGCTGGCGATTATCAAGCAGATGAGCAGGCAGGTGTCGCGCGGCTCAGCTGGCGATTATCAAGCAGATGAGCAGGCAGGTATCAAGCGGCTCAGCTGCGATTATCAAGCAGATGAGCAGGCAGGTGTCAGCGCGGCTCAGCTGGCGATTATCAAGCAGATGAGCAGGCAGGTGTCGCGCGGCTCAGCTGGCGATTATCAAGCAGATGAGCAGGCAGGTGTCGCGCGGCTCAGCTGGCGATTATCAAGCAGATGAGCAGGCAGGTGTCGCGCGGCTCAGCTGGCGATTATCAAGCAGATGAGCAGGCAGGTGTCGCGCGGCTCAGCTGGCGATTATCAAGCAGATGAGCAGGCAGGTGTCGCGGCGGCGGCTCAGCTGGCGATTATCAAGCAGATGAGCAGGCAGGTGTCGCGGCGGCTCAGCTGGCGATTATCAAGCAGATGAGCAGGCAGGTGTCGCGCGGCTCAGCTGGCGATTATCAAGCAGATGAGCAGGCAGGTGTCGCGCGGCTCAGCTGGCGATTATCAAGCAGATGATGAGCAGGCAGGTGTCGCGCGGCTCAGCTGGCGATTATCAAGCAGATGAGCAGGCAGGTGTCGCGCGGCTCAGCTGGCGATTATCAAGCAGATGAGCAGGCAGGTGTCGCGCGGCTCAGCTGGCGATTATCAAGCAGATGAGCAGGCAGGTGTCGCGCGGCTCAGCTGGCGATTATCAAGCAGATGAGCAGGCAGGTGTCGCGCGGCTCAGCTGGCGATTATCAAGCAGATGAGCAGGCAGGTGTCGCGCGGCTCAGCTGGCGATTATCAAGCAGATGAGCAGGCAGGTGTCGCGGCTCAGCTGGCGATTATCAAGCAGATGAGCAGGCAGGTGTCGCGGCGGCTCAGCTGGCGATTATCAAGCAGATGAGCAGGGCAGGTGTCGCGCGGCTCAGCTGGCGATTATCAAGCAGATGAGCAGGCAGGTGTCGCGGCTCAGCTGGCGATTATCAAGCAGATGAGCAGGCAGGTGTCGCGCGGCTCAGCTGGCGATTATCAAGCAGATGAGCAGGCAGGTGTCGCGCGGCTCAGCTGGCGATTATCAAGCAGATGAGCAGGCAGGTGTCGCGCGGCTCAGCTGGCGATTATCAAGCAGATGAGCAGGCAGGTGTCGCGGCTCAGCTGGCGATTATCAAGCAGATGAGCAGGGCGGGTGTCGCGGCGGCTCAGCTGGCGATTATCAAGCAGATGAGCAGGCAGGTGTCGCGCGGCTCAGCTGGCGATTATCAAGCAGATGAGCAGGCAGGTGTCGCGCGGCTCAGCTGGCGATTATCAAGCAGATGAGCAGGCAGGTGTCGCGCGGCTCAGCTGGCGATTATCAAGCAGATGAGCAGGCAGGTGTCGCGCGGCTCAGCTGGCGATTATCAAGCAGATGAGCAGGCAGGTGTCGCGCGGCTCAGCTGGCGATTATCAAGCAGATGAGCAGGCAGGTGTCGCGCGGCTCAGCTGGCGATTATCAAGCAGATGAGCAGGCAGGTGTCGCGCGGCTCAGCTGGCGATTATCAAGCAGATGAGCAGGCAGGTGTCGCGCGGCTCAGCTGGCGATTATCAAGCAGATGAGCAGGCAGGTGTCGCGTGGCTCAGCTGGCGATTATCAAGCAGATG
>NW_027219668.1:0-6322 GCF_027580195.1 Bos mutus
AGTGCTGTTAGAGAGAGAGGGAGAGAGGTTGGCCCTGGAGATGCTTCTGGTGTGTGGAGACTGGGAGTGACCCTGGGGCATAATGCTTCACCTCGGAACCTCGTGGTATGGCACCGATGAGCCTATGGATGTTATTGACCAGTCTTCTTGGACCTACGATATCTGATGTCCCGGTGTCCACAAGGGCCTTGCAGCCATCAGAACAAGCAATAATCTTTCTTTCAATGGAGATGCTGAGAGACAATGGAAGAAAGCAGGCATCAAGGTCACTCTGAGTCTCCCCAGAGTTGTCCCCTTCCCAACTGTCTCCTAAACAGCCCTTCATCTCTTGCCCTCTTTTCCTTTATTCTCGACACAGCACCTTTCTTGACTTCCTCGGATGCAGTACTTGAATATACCAGGATCTTTGTACCTTGACACAAGCTGGTCTTCCTTCCTAGAAGACACCAATCCCCTTTGACTAGCAAATTTCTTCTCATCTTCCAGATTCCACCTTAATTGTATGGTTTTCGAGAATTCTTTGCCCCAGTGTTTATCAGTCTCCTATCTTGGTCACTCTCTGTAGACCCTCATGTCTGCTTCTGCTGCTGCTGCTAACTCACTTCAGTCATGTCCAACTCTGTGGGACTTCATATAGGGCAGCCCACCAGGATTTTCCAGGCAAGAGTACTGGAGTGGGTTGCCATTGCCTTCTCCTTCTCATGTCTAGCATGTACCAAAGTCACAATTCACTATGTGGGCGAGTCACCACATGTACATCTGCATTCTTAGATGTGAGGGTGAGTTTTATTCTCATTGTCTCCCTAAAGTGCCTGAGACACAGTGGACACCCAATGCTTGTCTTTTCAATGAGTGAATGAAGACTGAGAAAATAATAAGAAACCTCCAGAGAGCTGTATCTGATGGGGAACAAACAACAGGTCACAGCAGAGTGAAGATGGAGATTCACAGGGGCAGCAGATTCTCATAGTAGGGGGAGAAAGGGGCTCCTCTGGGATAGTGTGTCTCCCAGCATTGCTCCTACAACCAGCTCAGACCCTGAGACCCTGGCCAGGAAATACATGACTAGCCCACAGAAACTCCAAAGGACAGGTCAGCTTTTGTCTGAGGGTATCACACAGAATCCTATCAATTATGCCTCTTGTTCTCAGGTCACTCCTGGATCCCACCTTCCTGATTCCCTGATTCTCTGTTATAGACCCTGTCCCACTGTGTGCCCAAGAACATGGCGTGTCCTTTTTATTAGTTGCTTTCACATCTTAAGAATGCAGCCAACCACTCTCCACTCCTGGGTAGCTGCTCCCTAATAAGACCAGTTCTCCCCATTTTCTCAGGACTGTCCCTGTTTTTAAAATGACATTCATCTGTGCTGAGAACTTCCTATGTCCTAGGTAGCCCTGGACAGTCTGTCATCTTATCATAACTCTGTTCAGGCTGGTGAAATTCTCCATGATCCTCTGTTCACCACATTGTAGAGTCCTCTAACCATGGACCCCACCTCAAAGGGCAATGGGTGCAGCCCTACGCCAGCTGCACAGACCTCTCTGGACCCTTTTACAACCCTTGTCAGAGCCTTGCTCAGAAGGCCTGAGGATTATGAACCCATGGATTGTTTGTGTATCTAAGTGCTTGTGTGTTTGTTTGTATGTGTGTTTCCATGTGTCTCTGTGTGTGCTTCTGTGTGTCTGACTAGCTATGCATGTTTTTATGTGTCTCTGTGTAGGTTTAAAGGAGAAGGCAATGGCACCCCACTCCAGTACTCTTGCCTGGAAAATCCCATGGATGGGGGAGCCTGGTGGGCTGCAGTCCATTTGGTTGCGAAGAGTCAGACATGACTGAGCGACTTCACTTGCACTTTTCACTTTCATGCATTGGAGAAAGAAATGGCAACCCCCTCCAGTGTTCTTGCCTGGAGAATCCCAGGGAAGGGGGAGCCTGGTGGGCTGCCATCTATGGGGTCGCACAGAGTCAGACACGACAAAGTGACTTAGCAGCAGTAGCAGCAGTGTAGGTTTATATATGTCTGCTTGTGTGTTTCCATGTGTCTGTCTGTGTTGTTGAAGGTGGTGTATATGTCTGTGTGACTGTGTGTCTGAGAATGCATTTGTGTGTGTCTGCCTGTGTCCATGTACAGTAGTGGGAGCATCACTTGGGCTGACCCTCAGAGGGAGAGGCTTACCGGTCCATGTGTACACTCCAGTCGCCTGCTTGGATCAAGGGTACCCAGTTGAGCTCTCCCTCATAATAGCGGTGGTCCACCCCACCAAACATCACCACACTGCCCTCCCGCTCATCTCTGTAGAGAGAAGAGAGGGGGCAATCCTTGGAGGATAGTAACAGCAGCACTGTCTGAGAGCTGTGCTTGTCCACCCATCAAGGCCCTAATAAGGTCCCCATGTACAGATGCAGAAATAGCATCTGGGAGAGATTGAGATCCAGACTGAGATCTGTTACTGGCTAGTGAGTGGCACAGAGGAGGTTAGAAGCTGAATCACTTGGCTGGGCACCACCCACTATGTCTTCTGAAGACGCCCTGGACCTCCAGTGACTTGAGTGCTCAGACACCCTCAGAGGACACGATGCTGAAGTGTTTTGGTTTCCCCTTGTCCACCTTGTCATTTTTTCAGGAAAATCAAGGCCTAAGGGGAGTTCAAAGGGTGTGAGTTCAGGTTACCCAGAGTTGGCTTCACTCGCCTGTGACCTCTACTGTCCAAAGGGCCACACACTGAGAAGGGACCCCGCCTCTGCTCTCCCTGTCTTGAAACGCCTAATATTTCTTGAACAAGGGGTCCCACACTTTTGTGTCCCACACTTTCATTTCTCACTGGCTCCTACAAATTGGGTAGCTGGTCCTGGGCTCCCAGTGAAATGCTAATGAGGAAGGAAAGATATCCACCATCCTTCTCATTTCTTCTTTATCAAATTCATAAGCAAATCCTAATGCCTTTTCCTTCAACTTGTTTTCTGTTGCCTTCCATTAGTCGTCCTCCTCACTCACCCCACTAGACCGTGTTACTGATCTTGAGCCCAGGAGAAGGGTTGGGTTCCAATAAAATTTTATTTATAAAAGCCAGGGGTGAAGCCAGTTGGGCCCTTGGGCCATAGTTATCTTGGGTTAGATTATCTCTCACAATAGTTCTTTATCAAGTGTTCTATAATTTTCGTGCAACTGAAAGCACCTTCAGCTAATTTGGAGAAAGGGATTGTCCATCTCAGACTTACTTGCTCAAGTAGAAGGCAAAAACAGGCTCAGAAATGGCACCTTGATTCTTCAGCTTGTCAAAGATGGGGATGGCTCCAGAGAAGGATAGGTTGGGGTAGTTCAAGCCCAAGACACCATCATAAATTCTGCCCTCAAACCCGTATTCCTCAACGCTTAGACCAAATGGCTGGTCAGTACTTACAAGGTTCCCAATCTGTGGGAGAGAAGAGTGTTCCCACTTACAGATACCTGAAGTGGGGCTCAGACTGGGCTGGGGTGCATTGCCATTAGATCATCAGAGAAAAATTGAGGCTGGGCTCTGTCTTCGGTGGCCCACAGATGGTTAGATGAAGCTGGGAGGGGAATTTGGGTTCGATTTGAGATAGGCTGTGCATTTTGTAACATTTGCCCCTCTGAAAAACACCACTGAGTGAATCAAATTGGCCTCATGGCTTCTGTACAGGTGGGGCAACCAAGAGTCAGGCCAGGTCCCATTGGCGCCATCTTATGGGCAAAACCATCAAGAGTAAGATAGCTTTCTCTTTGTCATCACTGTGACCTATGACAGGAATGGACTGCATTCTCTGTAATGTACTGTGGATTCTGCATCTGTCCAGGAAGACAGAAGCCAAAAACACAATCTTGCTTGCAAGGTTCTATGAAACTACTGCCTGGGGAATTCACTTTTGGGGACACGTGCATATTTCTGTGAGTGTGTATGAGAGAGAAAGAGAGAGAGGGGAACTACTCAAGTATTTTGGGGGAGGCAGGCCATAGGTTAATTAGACTCTCAAGGGTCCTCTAGAGTGAGAACTCATTTATCAGACCCCTTGACTTCTCAGGCCCCCAGTTTCCCACTCTGGATACCTGAAGTCCTTGACTGCCCCCAGGGTCCCCAGATCAGTTTTGTCCTGTCCCCAAACACCCCACAGCAACTTCAGTCCTGAAAAGCCAGCCTAACTCCACCTTTTATCACATGTGTGCCCTCAGCAAGGTCCTTGCTGTCTGCACCTCAGTTTTCTCATATGTCTCATGAGCTAATCAGACCACCTGCTGTGTGGGATTGTTGCAGGATTAAACCAGTTATCACCTGAAAATGCCTGGAACAGTCTGTGAATATAAAAGTGGGTGCTTTTTTCCCTTCTTCTAGCTCCCAGCAAAATGAACCTTGAACTACTCATGGGCAGAGGAGCTGCATGTCCACACCTCAAGCCACTCTCTGGGTTAGCTGATTTGTTTGCTCATGTGTTACCATGGGCACTGCCTCCCCAGAGACATGATCCTGTGGATAAGATGGCCAATATCTATGGGAGTTAGTATAGGAGGGGTCCTGACAGATGGTGCTGCATCTGTTTTCAAGCAGTGGTCACTCCATAGCCAGTCCTGACTCGGCATTTGTTACACTGTTACCCGAACTGTGTCATGAACAACAACTCCTTTCATTCTCCCAGATCCATAGGTGATCCTGAAGGTCTTATTGGTAAGCCGGAAGGTGGAAGACTGAAGATGTCTGAACCTAACGTGTGTAGCTGCAGACACAAGAGATGAGTGTCATCAGGTGTCAAGGGTGGAAACATGGTGGCAGGGCAAGTAAAGGATGGTCTGGGTATAGTGTATCTGTACTCACAACAGGCTGGACTAGTGCAAAAGTCGGAGGGCACCCACAAGTCAGATGAGGCTGTGTCAAAGACAACCTGGAATTCCTGAGGGGGTGTTCCAATGGTGATGTTACCCATGTAGACCAACTACAGGGAGAAGGAGGGAGTGGGTTAGTGCAGAACTGGCTACCCTCTATTCCCACACTGATGCCTCCCTCTGGGTGTCACATATCTCTTGAGATCACTTTCTAACCATCGTGAAGCTCACAGGCTTTGGTCACAGACATATCTGCATTTGATATATTTTTCCTGTGCTACATTGTATGCAGGATATTGACTCAATGACCAGACGTTGAAGTGGTACCTCCTGCATGGGAAGCCCAGAGGCATAACCACTGTGCCTCCAGGACTGCTGGACACCCAGGGAATCCTGGTGCCTTCATTTGAGAAGCTCTGTAGTCTCTTCAAACCCAGCCTTAGCACCCACTTCTCCAGGAGATCCTTCTTGATCAACCCCAGCCACTCCCTCTAAACTCAGACCACATCCAATCAACAGCACACAGTTGACACTTTCATTTGACATGTGTATTTACTCTTTGCCTACCTCTCAGGCTGGCATGGGCATTTTTGAAGACATCTTTAAGACAAAATAAGCCCTTTTTCTAAACTAAAAACAGGAACCACAGCGATTCTTATGGCCATACTCAGAATACAGATTCAGTAACTTTTTACTACCATCATTCTTGCATCTGTGGAAACTGAATTCCTCTACCTGGGGATTCACAATTGCTTTGCAGTTGGTTCTACCTTTTGATCAGTGATGGTTCACTCTTCATTTATAACTGAGTGGCTCATTTATTTCAGAAGGAACAATCACCCTCAAACTAATGACACGTCTTTGACACAGAAATGGATGTTTACCTGCCACCTGGTAATTGCCAGGCCCAGTCACAAAGACCAACAGTTGAGGATGAGAGTGCCTTGTCCTCTGGGTGGGGTCCCTCTTTCCAGCGTTTCTGCCTTCTACAGGAACCCAACCCCAACATCCCACCTGGGACCTCCAGATGAGCCCCAGTGCTAGGCTAGAGCACCAGAGGGCGCTGTGGAGTACCATCCTCCCAAAATACTCACATCCTTGATGTTTCTCAGCGGGTGAGTAGTTAGATTTGAGCCACGAAAAGAAATCTGGGACAGACTGTAAGCGTGCTCCTTCAGGAAATTGTTCAGCATGTTTTTTCCACTGACGACATTTCTCATGGTCTTCAGTCTCCTTAGAGGTATTCTTTCACCAAGCATTCGACAAAGAAAACAAAGAAGATGCTACAATTAGCTGTCAGTGTTAAGGTATAACTGTTATTGTTATGGCCTTGTGTATTTTCTAACCATTTTTATGAGGCACATTATTATCAGAATTTTATGCATATACCATGGCAAAGACATAGATTTCAATACAGGTTCTGTTCTGCAATCTTGCGTAAGACATATGACCATGAGTGTCTCAGTCTTTCCTTCAGTATAATGG
>NW_027219669.1:0-4558 GCF_027580195.1 Bos mutus
TTGAATGTATGATCAGCCACGTGATCAGTGCATGATAGCCACGTGACTAGTGCATGATCACTC
Organism: Bos mutus; assembly: GCF_027580195.1. NCBI lineage: Eukaryota > Metazoa > Chordata > Mammalia > Artiodactyla > Bovidae > Bos > Bos mutus. Next base: position 64 of record NW_027219669.1, read on the forward strand.
ACGTGATCAATGTATGATCAACCACGGGATCAATGCATGATAGCCACCAGATCAGTGCATGATCAGTCACGTGATCAGTGCATGATTTGTCAGGTGATCAGTGTATCATATCCACGTGATCATGTAATGCGCAGTCATGTGTTCAGTGCATGATAGCGACGTGATCATTGCAAGATCAGCCACGTAATCAGTGCATGATCAGGCACGTGATCAGTGCATGATCTGTCATGTGATCAGTGTATGATCAGCCACGTGATGCGTGCATGATCAGCCACGTGATCAGTGTATGATCAGCCATGTGATCAGTGCATGATGACCACGTGATCAGTGCATGTTCAGCCAAGTTATCAGTGTATGCAGTCGGTCATCGCCGTGATCGGTGTGAATGATCAGCCCAGCCCGTGATCGGTGCATGATCACCCACGTGATCAGTGCATGGTCAGCTCACGTTATCCAGTGCGCGATCAGTTGCGTGATCAGTGTATGATCAGTCACGCAGTCATGCATGATCAGCCACGTGATCAGTGCATGATCAGCCGTGTGATCAGTGCATGCACAGTCACGTGTTCATTGTATGATCATCTTCGTGATCAGTGCATGATCAGACACGTGATCAGTGCATGATCAGTCACGAGATCAATGCATGATCACTCACGTGATAAGTGCATGATCATGCACGTGATCAGTGCATGATCAGGCGTGATCAGTGTATGATCAATTCGTGATCAGTGTATGATCATCCTGCATGATGAGTCGGTTCATGATCGAGGTACGTGATCAGTGCATGGACCGCAACGTGAACAGTACATGATCAGCCACGTGATTAGTGCATTTGCAGCCACGTGATCAGTCATGATCAGCCATGTGATCAGTCATGTTCAGCCAAGTGATCAGTGCGCATGGTTCCGTAGTCAGTGTATGGTCAACCGTCTTCGGTGTGTTCAGTCACATTGGCGGTGCATGATCAGACGCGTGATCGGTGCATTATATGTAATGCTTGATCAGTGTGTGCAGTCGCGTGATGAGTGCATGATGTGCCTGTGATCAGTGTAGATCAGCCCGTGATCAGTGAATGATCTGCTACGTGAAGAGTGCATGATCAGCGTGTGATCAGTGCATGCACAGTCACGTGTTCATTGTATATTCAGTCCGTGATCCAGTGCATGATCAGCCACGTGATCGGTACATGTTCAGTCCCATGTGATGTGCATGATGCTCACGTGATCCAGTGTATATTGGGCACGTGATCAGTGCGCGATCAGCCGCGTGATCGTGCATGATCAGGCACGTGATCGTGCAGGATCGGTCCCGTGATCAGTGCATGATCAGTCACGTGATTTAGTTCACGTGTTCAGTGTATATTCAGTGCATTTTCAGTGCATGTGTTCGGTGCATTTTCATCCGTGATCGGTACGCGATCAGACACGTGATCAGTGCCTCTGATCAGTGTGATCCCAGCCGGGTGATCAGTGCATGATTCGGTCCCGTGATCGGTGCGCGATCAGCCCGCGTGACAGTGCGCTTGTCAGCCACGTGAACGGTGCATGATCCGATCGTGACCCAGTGCATGATCATGCGTGGTCAGTGCCAGATCAGCCACGTGATCAGTGCGTGATCAGTCACGTGATCAGTGTGTGATCATCCCGTGATCGGTGCATGATCAGCCACGTGATCGGTGCATGATCAGGCGCGTGATGGTGCATGATCAGGCACGTGATAAATTACGCCAGTCGAGCCGCGTGATCAGTTCTTGCTCAGGCAGGTGATCGGTTTCCGATCAGTCACGTGATCGGTGCATGATCAGCCCGTCATCGGTGAATGATAATGCGTGACCCAGTGCGCATGATCGGGCATCGGTGATCAGTGCAGGATCAGTAGCCGCGTGATCCGTGCATTGTCAGTCGCTTCGTGATCAGTGCATGCGGTCACTCCGTGATCCAGTGCATGATGAGCTTCGTAAAGTAGACATGATCAGCCACGTGATCGGTGCGCGATCAGGTGATCATTGTGCATTTCAGCCACGTGATTGTGCATTTCAGCCACGTGATCAGTGTATGAACAATCGCGTGATCAGTGCATGATCAGCCACGTGATCAGTGTGTGATCAGCCACGTGATCGTGCATTTTCTGCAATGTGATCCAGTACATGGAGAGTCACGTGATCAGTGTATGATCAGCTTCGTGATCGGTTCGCGATCATCCAGGTGGTCAGTGCATGGTCAGGCGCGTGAAAGTGCATGATCGGTCGCGTGATCAGTTCTTGATCATCCACGTGATCACCAGCGCCGATCAGCCAGGTGATCACCTTATTTTCAGCCCACGTGATCGGTGCGCATCAGCCATGTGATTGGCTTGATCGTCAGCCTGATAAAGTGCGATCGTGATTGTGCATGATCAGGGGCGTGATCGGTGCGCTGATCATCTGTGCGTGATCGGTGTGATCAGCCCGCGTGATCAGTCATATCGGGCACGTGATCGGTGCATGATAAACCGTGTTCGGTGATCTTGATCAGCAAGATGATCGGTGCATGATCAGCCACGTGATCAGTGCATGATCAGCCCGCGTCATCAGTGCATGATCTCACGTGATCGGTGCGCGATCAGCCACGTGATCAGTGTATGATCTGCAAGGTGAACAGTGCATGATCAGGCGGGTGATCGGTGCATGGTCAGTCGCGTGATCGGTTCATGCACAGTCGCGTGATCAGTGCATGATCAGCCCGTGATCGGTGCATGAGTCAGTACGTGATCAGTGCGCGATCGGCGCGCATTGATCGGTGCATTTTCAGTACGCAGCGTACGATCAGTGCGCGATCAGTCGGGTGATCAATGTGATCAGCCGTGATCGGTGCATGATAGCCGTGATCGGTGCGATGATCAGGAACGTGATCCCGTGCATGATCGGGCGCGTGATCAGTGCATGATCCAGTCACGTGATAAGTGCATGATCACCACGTGATCGGTGTATGATCAGGCATGTGATCAGTGCATGTGATCAGTGCACGTGATCGTGTATGATCAACCACGTGATCGGTGCAAGATAGCCACCTGGTCGGTTTTTGACCAGTCGCGTGATCAGTGCATGCCCCGCGGGATAAGTGCATGATCAGTCGTGATCGGTGTAAGAGTGGCCAGGTGATCAGTTCGCCCGATCAGCCCCAAGGTCAGTGCATGATCAGCGCCGTGGTCAGTGCATCATCAGCCACGTGATCAGTGTACGATCGGCGCGTGATCGGTTCATGTTCAGCCACGTGATCAAGTGCATTTTCAGCTCGTGATCAGTGCATGATCAGTACTGTAATCGGTATATAATCTGTCCGTGATCAGTGCCTGGTCAGCCCGTGATCGTTGCATGATCGCCACTGAAGAGTGCATGAGTAGCGCGTGATCGGTGCGCGATCAGCCCCGTTATCAGTGCATGATCAGCCACATTGATCATTGCAATATCACCGCCGCGTGATCGGTGCATGCACGATCCGTGATGATTGGTTCGCGATCATCCGTGATCAGTGCATGATCGGCCCGTGATCGGTGCATGATCAGTCTTGTGATCGGTGCATGATCAGTTGCGTGATCAGTGCATGATCGGCGGCGTGATCGGTGTATTTTCCAGCCACGTGGTAGTGCGCGATCACAGTGATCAGTGCATGATCAGCCTTGTGATCAGTGCATGATCAGTCGCGTGATCAGTGCATGATCAAGCCACGTGATCAGTGCAGGTGATCGGTGTGGTCCGTGATCGGTGTATGGTCAGCCGTCTTCAGTGCTTGATCAGCCACGTGATCAGTGCATGACCAGGCGCGTGAAGAGTGCATGATCAGCTTTGTGATCTGTGGCATGATCAGCCACGTGATCAGGCGCGGCAGCCACGTGTCAGCCCGCCGTGATCAGTGCATGATCAGGCACGTGATCAGAATATGATCAGCCTTCGTGATCGGTGTATGATCAGCCACGTGATCGGTGTCATGATAGCCAGTGATCAGTGCATGATAAGGCACGTGATCAGTGCATGATCAGCCACGTGATCAGTGCATGATCAGCGTGATCGTAACTGATCAATGCATGATCATGATCGCGTGATCAGTGCATGGTCAGTAGCGTGATCGGTGCATGATCAGCCGTGCGTGTGCAGTGATCAGTCACGTGATCAATGTATGATCAGCGTGATCAGTGCATGATCAGCCAGGTGATCGGTGCATGATCAGGCACGTGATCAGTGCATGCAGTCACGTGATCGGTGTATGAACAGCATTGATTGAGTGCATTGTCAATAAAGTGATCGGTGTGATCAGCCCGCGAGATCAGGGCAATATCGATCCACGTGACCGGTATATGGACAGTCACGTGATCAGTGTATGATCAGCTTCATGATCAGTGCATGATCAGCCGTGAGCGGTGATTCATTGTCAGGCACGTGATCGGTACATGATCAGTCACGTGTGATCGATGTATGATCATCCACGTGATCGGTGTGATCTGATCAGCCAGGTGATCA
>NW_027219670.1:0-5537 GCF_027580195.1 Bos mutus
CGTGAGTCAGTGCATGATCAGATCGCGTGATCAGTGCATGATCAGTCGCGTGATCAGTGCATGATCAGCCGCGTGATCAGTGCATGATCAGCCACGTGATCAGTGCATGATCGTGATCAGTGCATGATCAGTCAGTGATGTGCATGATCAGCCCGTGATCAGTGCATGATCAGCCATGCGTGATCAGTGTGATGATCAGCCCGTGATCAGTGCGTGATCAGCCACGTGATCAGTGCATGATCAGGCCGTGATCAGTGCATGATCAGTCACGTGATCAGTGCATGATCAGCCACGTGATCAGTGCATGATCAGTCGCGTGATCAGTGCATGATCAGCCGCGTGATCAGTGCGTGATCAGTGCGTGATCAGCCACGTGATCAGTGCATGATCAGCCGCGTGATCAGTGCATGATCAGCCCGTGATCAGTGCATGATCAGCCGCGTGATCGGTGTGCATGATCAGCCGCGTGATCAGTGCATGATCAGCCGCGTGATCAGTGCATGATCAGCCCGCGTGATCAGTGCATGATCAGCCACGTGATCAGTGCATGATCAGCCGCGTGATCAGTGCATGATCAGTCACGTGATCGGTGCATGATCAGCCCGTGATCAGTGCATGATCAGCGCGTGATCAGTGCATGATCAGCCCGTGATCAGTGCATGTCAGCCGCGTGATCAGTGCATGATCAGTCCCGTGATCAGTGCATGATCAGCCGCGTGATCAGTGCATGATCAGCCCGTGATCAGTGCATCATCGCGTGATCAGTGCATGATCAGCCCGTGATCGGTGTGCATGATCAGCCGCGTGATCAGTGCATGATCAGCCGCGTGATCAGTGCATGATCAGTCGCGTGATCAGTGCATGATCAGCCGCGTGATCAGTGCATGATCAGCCACCGTGATCAGTGCATGATCAGCCACGTGATCAGTGCATGATCAGCCGCGTGATCAGTGCATGATCAGCCACGTGATCAGTGCATGATCAGCCACGTGATCGGTGCATGATCAGCCGCGTGATCAGTGCATGATCAGCCGCGTGATCAGTGCATGATCAGCCGCGTGATCAGTGCATGATCAGCCGCGTGATCAGTGCATGATCAGCCACGTGATCAGTGTGCATGTGATCAGCCACGTGATCAGTGCATGATCAGTCACGTGATCAGTGCATGATCAGTCGCGTGATCAGTGCATGATCAGCCACGTGATCAGTGCATGATCAGCCATCGTGATCAGTGCATGATCAGCCATCGTGATCAGTGTGATGATCATGATCAGCCGTGATCAGTGTGCATGATCAGCCGCGTGATCAGTGCATGATCAGCGCGTGATCAGTGCATGATCAGCCGCGTGATCAGTGCATGATCAGTCACGTGATCAGTGCATGATCAGCAGCGCGTGATCAGTGCATGATCAGCCGCGTGATCAGTGCATGATCAGTCACGTGATCGGTGCATGATGTGATCAGTGCGTGATCGTGTGCATGATCAGCCGCGTGATCAGTGCATGATCAGCCGCGTGATCAGTGCATGATCAGCCGCGTGATCGGTGCATGATCAGCCGCGTGATCAGTGCATGATCAGTCCCGTGATCAGTGCATGATCAGCCGCGTGATCAGTGCATGATCAGCCACGTGATCAGTGCATGATCAGCCACGTGATCAGTGCATGATCAGCCGCGTGATCAGTGCATGATCAGCCACGTGATCAGTGCATGATCAGCCACGTGATCAGTGCATGATCAGCCGCGTGATCAGTGCATGATCAGTCACGTGATCAGTGCATGATCAGTCACGTGATCAGTGCATGATCCAGCCACGTGATCAGTGCATGATCAGCCACGTGATCAGTGCATGATCAGCCGCGTGATCAGTGCATGATCAGTCACGTGATCAGTGCATGATCAGCCGCGTGATCAGTGCATGATCAGCCCGTGATCAGTGCATGATCAGCCACGTGATCAGTGCATGATCAGCCACGTGATCAGTGCATGATGATCAGCCACGTGATCAGTGCATGATCAGCCGCGTGATCAGTGCATGATCAGCCGCGTGATCAGTGCATGATAGCCCGCGTGATCAGTGCATGATCAGCCGCGTGATCAGTGCATGATCAGCCGCGTGATCAGTGCATGATCAGCCGCGTGATCAGTGATCAGTGATCAGTCGCGTGATCAGTGCATGATCAGCCGCGTGATCAGTGCATGATCAGCCACGTGATCAGTGCATGATCAGTCGCGTGATCAGTGCATGATCAGTCGCGTGATCAGTGCATGATCAGCCACGTGATCAGTGCATGATCAGCCACGTGATCAGTGCATGATCAGTCACGTGATCAGTGCATGATCAGCCGCGTGATCAGTGCATGATCAGCCACGTGATCAGTGCATGATCAGTCGCGTGATCAGTGCATGATCAGCCACGTGATCAGTGCATGATCAGCCCGTGATCAGTGCATGATCAGTCGTGATCAGTGCATGATCAGCCACGTGATCAGTGCATGATCAGCCGCGTGATCAGTGCATGATCAGCCCGCGTGATCAGTGCATGATCAGCCACGTGATCAGTGCATGATCAGCCCGTGATCAGTGCATGATCAGCCGCGTGATCAGTGCATGATCAGCCGCGTGATCAGTGCATGATCAGCCACGTGATCAGTGCATGATCAGTCGCGTGATCAGTGCATGATCAGTCCGTGATCAGTGCATGATCAGCCGCGTGATCAGTGCATGATCAGCCGCGTGATCAGTGCATGATCAGTCCGCGTGATCAGTGCATGATCAGCCACGTGATCAGTGCGCATGATCATCCGCGTGATCAGTGCATGATCAGCCGCGTGATCAGTGCATGATCATCACGTGATCGCGTGATCAGTGCATGATCAGCCACGTGATCAGTGCATGATCAGCCACGTGATCAGTGCATGATCAGCCGCGTGATCAGTGCATGATCAGCCGCGTGATCAGTGCATGATCAGCCACGTGATCAGTGCATGATCAGCCGCGTGATCAGTGCATGATCAGCCACGTGATCAGTGCATGATCAGCACGTGATCAGTGCATGATCAGTCGCGTGATCAGTGCATGATCAGCCGCGTGATCAGTGCATGATCAGCCCGCGTGATCAGTGCATGATCAGCCCGCGTGATCAGTGCATGATCAGCCCGCGTGATCAGTGCATGATCAGCCGTGATCAGTGCATGATCAGCCACGTGATCAGTGCATGATCAGCCGCGTGATCAGTGCATGATCAGCCGCGTGATCAGTGCATGATCAGCCGCGTGATCAGTGCATGATCAGCCACGTGATCAGTGCATGATCAGTCACCGTGATCGTGTGCATGATCAGCCGCGTGATCAGTGCATGATCAGCCCGTGATCGTGCATGATCAGGCACGTGATCAGTGCATGATCAGCCACGTGATCAGTGCATGATCAGCCCCGCGTGATCAGTGCATGATCAGCCGCGTGATCAGTGCATGATCAGCCGCGTGATCAGTGCATGATCAGCCGCGTGATCAGTGCATGATCAGCCGCGTGATCAGTGCATGATCAGCCGCGTGATCAGTGCATGATCAGCCCGTGATCAGTGCATGATCAGCCGCGTGATCAGTGCATGATCAGGCACGTGATCAGTGCATGATCAGCCACGTGATCAGTGCATGATCAGCCACGTGATCAGTGCATGATCAGCCACGTGATCAGTGCATGATCAGGCCGTGCGTGATCAGTGCATGATCAGCCGCGTGATCAGTGCATGATCAGCCACGTGATCAGTGCATGATCAGTCACGTGATCAGTGCATGATCAGCCACGTGATCAGTGCATGATCAGCGCGTGATCAGTGCATGATCAGCCGCGTGATCAGTGCATGATCAGTCACGTGATCAGTGCATGATCAGCCGCGTGATCAGTGCATGATCAGCCACGTGATCAGTGCATGATCAGCCGCGTGATCAGTGCATGATCAGTGATCAGTGCATGATCAGTGCGTGATCAGTGCATGATCAGCCGCGTGATCAGTGCATGATCAGCCGCGTGATCAGTGCATGATCAGCCGCGTGATCAGTGCATGATCAGCCGCGTGATCAGTGCATGATCAGCCACGTGATCAGTGCATGATCAGCCGCGTGATCAGTGCATGATCAGCCACGTGATCAGTGCATGATCAGCGCGTGATCAGTGCATGATCAGCCACGTGATCAGTGCATGATCAGCCACGTGATCAGTGCATGATCAGCCACGTGATCAGTGTATGATCAGCCCGTGATCGGTGCATGATCAGTCGCGTGATCAGTGCATGATCAGCCGCGTGATCAGTGCATGATCAGCCCGTGATCAGTGCATGATCAGCCACGTGATCAGTGCATGATCAGTCACGTGATCAGTGCATGATCAGCCGCGTGATCAGTGCATGATCAGCCGCGTGATCAGTGTGCATGATCATCAGCCACGTGATCAGTGCATGATCAGCCACGTGATCAGTGCATGATCAGCCACGTGATCAGTGCATGATCAGCCGCGTGATCAGTGCATGATCAGCCGCGTGATCAGTGCATGATCAGCCCGCGTGATCAGTGCATGATCAGCCGCGTGATCAGTGCATGATCAGTCGCGTGATCAGTGCATGATCAGCCCGCGTGATCAGTGCATGATCAGCCGCGTGATCAGTGCATGATCAGCGCGTGATCAGTGCATGATCAGTCGCGTGATCAGTGCATGATCAGCCGCGTGATCAGTGCATGATCAGCCCGTGTGATCAGTGCATGATCAGCCACGTCGTGATCAGTGCATGATCATCCCGTGATCAGTGCATGATCAGTCGCGTGATCGGTGCATGATCCGCGTGCGTGATCAGTGCATGATCAGCCGCGTGATCAGTGCATGATCAGCCACGTGATCAGTGCATGATCAGCCGCGTGATCAGTGCATGATCAGCCCGTGATCAGTGCATGATCAGCCACGTGATCAGTGCATGATCAGCGCGTGATCAGTGTGCATGATCAGCCGCGTGATCAGTGCATGATCAGCCACGTGATCAGTGCATGATCAGCCACGTGATCAGTGTGCATGATCAGCCGCGTGATCAGTGCATGATCAGTCACGTGATCAGTGCATGATCAGCCGTGATCAGTGCATGATCAGCCGCGTGATCAGTGCATGATCAGGCGCGTGATCAGTGCATGATCAGTCGCGTGATCAGTGTATGATCAGCCGCGTGATCAGTGCATGATCAGCCCGCGTGATCAGTGCATGATCAGCCCGCGTGATCGTGTGCATGATCAGTCCGTGATCAGTGCATGATCAGCCGCGTGATCAGTGCATGATCAGCCACGTGATCAGTGCATGATCAGTCACGTGATCGTGTGCATGATCAGTCGCGTGATCAGTGCATGATCAGCCGCGTGATCAGTGCATGATCAGGCACGTGATCAGTGCATGATCAGTGCGTGATCAGTGCATGATCAGCCATGTGATCGGTGATCGGTGTATGATCAGTCATGTGATCAGTGCATGATCAGCCGCGTGATCCAGTGCATGATCA
>NW_027219671.1:0-5764 GCF_027580195.1 Bos mutus
TGTCCAGATCAGGAGGGTAGAAGGCTCTCAGAGAAGTGTGCGGAAAACCTCGGTGTTCCTCTCGGGGAGACCGGGATGTCGGGGCACTTTGTGGGTCGCATCAAGGGTGACAAGTACCGTTTCGAACTCCAATTCCTAAAGTGGGACTTCTCCTGAGACGCTGTAGCGGCACAGGGCTACATCTTGCGATGACGGGGGAACCACGTGGTTTTTTCGAGGTGCGGCAGGATTCTCGAGTTCTGACGGGAATTCAGGATGCCTCTTGTGTTGGCCCAGGAAGTCAATCTTCCATTCGAGTTGCGAAAGAAAGCTGGGGATTTCTCTCAGTGACTGCAGGGCCAATAGACCTCATCTAGGCTTGTGTCCAGAAGCCAGTGTTCCTCTCCAGGGGTGACAGGGATCTCAGGTTGCATTCCAGACACACCGGGGAGACAGGCATCCATCTCAGTGGAAGCAAAGAACCCGCTCTGCTCTCAGTCATGACGGGTATCTCTTGGAGCTCACTGGGTGGACTAAAGGAGTCAAGCCTCCTGAGGCGTTTGGAGAGAGGTCGAGAGATTGGTCTCTAGGCCATACAGGAGGCGAAGGCCCTCCTCTCGCGATGGGGGGAGTCTCAGGGGTTGTTCTCGGCGGCGGCCCCAGTGTGCGGTTTTTCTCCTAGTGCGACGGCGAGGTCAGTGAGTCTCTCGTGGGGCGCCAAGGAAGTCGGGTCTCCATGCGAATGGCGAGGGGGAGGGCGTCATTGCTCTCAAGTCATAGTAGGGGAATCTGGCCTCGAGACGTGTTGAAGAAGGTCTCTCGAGGTCTTTCTCGGGTTGAGGCAGGACACCCTGGGGTCCCTCGACTTGTGCAGGTGACCTCAGGGGGCTTCTCATGGTGGCTCTGAGAAGTCAGGGAAACTGGAGGTGGGAGGGGCCTCTCGGCACTCCACTGGGTTTGGTGCATTGGAAGAGGGCCTCATCTCCAGTTGAGGCAGGAACCTCAGGGTTCCTCTGACTTCAGACTCCGATCCCAGGGTCCCTGCAGACTTGGGACAGGAGAGTCAGGCCTCGTCTTGGGTTGAGGCATGGAACTCCGCTTGCCTCTCGAGGTGTTCCCGGGGAGACAGGCCACTTGTCGAGCGGTATTTGGAACCTGGGGGTCTTTTCCCGACGATGCACGGGCGAGTCACTGCCCCTTCGTGTTGACTTCATTCACAGGGTGGAGTTCCAAGAGGTGTCCGGGCATCGGGTTCTTATCAAGAGCGTACGGGGATATCGGGGTCCTTCGGAATGTGGAACCAGCCACGAGGCCACTTCTGGAATGTCGTCGTGAGACCGGCCTCATCCTGAGGTGTGACCGGAAGGTCGGGAACCCCTTCCAGACAAAGCAGGGGAGTCGACCCTCCTGTCCAGATCAGGAGGGTAGAAGGGGCTCAGAGGAAGTGGTGCCGGAAAACCTCGGTGTTCCTCTCGAGGGAGACCGGGATGTCGGGGCACTTTGTGGGTCGCATCAAGGGTGACAAGTACCGTTTCGACCTCCAATACCTAACGTGGGACTTCTCCTGAGACGCTGTAGCTGAAATGGCTTCATCTTGCGATGATGGGTGAACCACGTGGTTTTTCTCGAGTTGCGGCGGGATTCTTGAGTTTCGACGGGGAATTCAGGTTATCTCTTGTGTTGGCCCAGGGAAGTCCAATCTTCCATTCGAGTTGCCAAGGAAAGCTGGGGATTGCTCTCGAGTGACTGCAGGGCCAATAGACCTCATCTAGGCTTGTGTCCAGAAGCCAGTGTTCCTCTCCAGGGGCGAAAGGGATCTCGGGGTTGCATTCCAGACACACCCGGGGAGACAGGCATCCATCTCGAGTGGAAGCAAAGAACCCCGCTCTGCTCTCGAGTCGCGACGGGTATCTCTTGGAGCTCACTGGGTGGACTAAAGGGAGTCAAGCCTCCTGAGGCGTTTGGAGAGAGGTCGCGAGATTGGTCCGTAGGCCATGCAGGAGACGAAGGCCCTCATCTCGCGATGACGGGGGAGTCTCGGGGTTGTTCTCGAGCGGCGGCCCCAGTGTGCGGTTTCTCTCGAGGTACGGCGGCGAGGTCAGTGAGCCTCTCGTGGGGCGCCAGGAAGTCGGGTCCATGCGAGTGGGTGGCGAGGGTCATTGCGTCATTGCTCTCGAGCCATGGTAGGGTGCCGGGACCAGCCCGGCTGATCCAGGGTAGAAGGAAGGAGAGGCGGCGTGGCGAAGATCAGGAAACAACTAATTAATTAAATGTTAATTAAGGATATAAAGTAAGTAATAGAATGAGGATAGCTCAGTGAGGAAATTCAGTGGAGAAAAGAGGCTGAAGAATTCAGCCAGAAGGTAAGAAAGAAAGAACGACATGGTGAGACCAAGTTTGGTGAACAAGGCCTTTTTTTATTTTTCAAAGTAGTTTTTATACCTTAAGTTATGCATAGAGGAGAGGATAATGGGGGAAGGGTAGAGTCTTGCAGCAAACCAGGCTTTCTTCCTGCAAACTTATCATATGCAAGCGCTTGGTGATTTCATCATCTTCTGGCCCGGAGGCCTGTTAACATTTTAAGACCTTTTCTTCAGAAAACTTATTTTTTCTCTAAAGGTGGTTGGTCAGGAGCCACCAAAAAAAAAAAAAAGCATTAGATAAAGTTGCATTCCTACAGAGCAAAGGTGTGGTGGGCTATAACAAAAAAAAAAGAATTAACTCAAGGGTCCCAGGTTACAAACATTAAAGCTACTACTTACACCAATTATATTAATCAATACACTGGGGGACACAGCAGGTAAGGGATATGGAAAGCAGCAGCAAACAATGGCCCAACAAGTGAAAAACCATTCACCAATACAATTTCTAATCAATCTTTTAACTACTCAAAAGAATCTGTGTTTAGACAGTTTAGAACATCTCCTGCCTCTCACAGTTGGGAGGCTCTGAACAAGTCACATGTGGCGGAAAAACCTATTCAGGCAGGCTAGAGGATTTCCAAAGGAGTTTGTAGGTTAAACACTGTCACACCCAGGAATTATTAACTGGAACTGTAAGCTAACTCTTTTTTCAGAGAGAGGTAGTGGGGGAGAGCCCCCCGTAAAGTCAGAGGTTTAGGTGAAAGCACAAGCAGAAAGGAGGCAGACTCTGGTTTTGGGGGTATATGCTCGAGAATTTCCAGGGGGACTCCTGAAGCTCGATCCCGCCTTTGCGTATGCCGAGCCTCCTTCCTCATGACCTTTGTCATGGGCGGAGTTCCTCACTGGCTCCCAGCAGTGATAGAATTCCAGTTGAGCTATTCCAGATCCTGAAAGATGATGCTGTGGAAAGTGCTGCACTCAATAGGCAATATGCAATATGCACTCAATATGCAATATGCCGGCTCACGGAAGTAGGGGAATCTGGCCTCGAGACGTGTTGAAGAAGGTCTCTCGAGGTCTTTCTCGGGTTGAGGCAGGACACCCTGGGGTCCGTCGACTTGTGCAGGTGACCTCAGGGGGCTTCTCTGGTGGCTCTCTGAGAAGTCAGGGAAACTGGAGGTGGGAGGGGCCTCTCGGGACTCCACTGGTTTTGGTGCATTGGAAGAGGGCCTCGTCTCCAGTTGACGCAGGAACCTCAGGGTTCCTCTGACTTCAGACTCCGATCGCAAGGTCCCTGCAGACTTGGGACAGGAGAGTCAGGCCTCGTCTTGGGTTGAGGCATGGAACTCCGCTTGCCTCTCGAGGTGTTCCCGGGGAGACAGGCCACTTGTCGAGCGGTATTTGGAACCTGGGGTCTTTTCCCCGACGATGCACGGGCGAGTCACTGCCCCTTCGTGTTGACTTCATTCACAGGGTGGAGTTCAAGAGGTGTCCGGGCATCGGGTTCTTATCAGAGGGGACGGGATCGGGGTCCTTCGGAATGTGGAACCACCCACGAGGCCACGTCTGGAATGTCGTCGTGAACCGGCCTCATCCTGGTGCGACCGGAAGGTCGGGAACCCCTTCCAGACAGCAGGAGTCGACCCTCCTGTCCAGATCAGGAGGGTAGAAGGGGCTCAGAGGAAGTGGTGCCGTTCGGTGGTCCTCGAGGAGACCGGGGGGGGCACTTTGTGGGTCGCATCAAGGGTGCCAAGTACCGTTTGACCTCCAATACCTAACGTGGGACTCTCTCCTGAGACACTGTAGCGGGAAAGGGCTTCATCTTGCGATGACGGGGGAACCACGTGGTTTTTTTTCTCGAGTGTGCGGCAGGATTCTCGAGTTCTGACGGGAATTCAGGATGCCTCTTGTGTTGGCCCAGGAAGTCAATCTTCCATTCGAGTTGTTGAAGAAGGAAAGCTGGGGATTGCTCGTGAGTGACTGCAGGGCCAATAGACCTCATCTAGGCTTGTGTCCAGAAGCCAGTGTTCCTCTCCAGGGGCGACAGGGATCTCGGGGTTGCATTCCAGACACACCGGGGAGACAGGCATCCATCTCAGTGGAGCAAAAAGAACCCGCTCTGCTCTCGAGTCGCGACGGGTATCTCTTGGAGCTCACTGGGTGGACTAAAGGGAGTCAAGCCTCCTGAGGCGTTGGAGAGAGGTCGAGATTGGTCTCTAGGCCATACAGGAGGCGAAGGCCCTCATCTCGATGATGGGGAGTCTCAGGGTTGTTGTTCGGCGGCGGCCCCAGTGTGGTTTCTCGCGAGGTACGACGGCGAGGTCAGTGAGTCTCTCGTGGGGCGCCAAGGAAGTCGGGTCTCCATGCGAATGGCGAGGGGGAGCGCGTCATTGCTCTCAAGTCATAGTAGGGAATCTGGCCTCGAGACGTGTTGAAGAAGGTCTCTCGAGGTCTTTCTCGGGTTGAGGCAGGACACCCTGGGGTCCCTCGACTTGTGCAGGTGACCTCAGGGGGCTTCTCATGGTGGCTCTGAAGTCAGGGAAACTGGAGGTGGGAGGGGCCTCTCGGGACTCCACTGGGTTTGGTGCATTGGAAGAGGGCCTCATCTCCAGTTGAGGCAGGAACCTCAGGGTTCCTCTGATTTCAGACTCTGATCCCAGGGTCCCTGCAGACTTGGGAAAGGAGAGTCAGGCCTCGTCTTGTGTTGAGGCATGGAACTCCGCTTGCCTCTCGAGGTGTTCCCGGGGAGACAGGCCACTTGTCGAGCGGTATTTGGAACCTGGGGTTTTTTCCCGACGATGCACGGGCGAGTCACTACCCCTTCGTGTTGACTTCATTCACAGGGTGGAGTTCGAAGCGGTGTCCGGGCATCGGGTTCTTATCAAGAGGGGACCGGGAAATCGGGGTCCTTCGGAATGTGGAACCACCCACGAGGCCACGTCTGGAATGTCGTCGTGAGACCGGCCTCATCCTGAGGTGCGACCGGAAGGTCGGGAACCCCTTCCAGACAAAGCAGAGGAGTCGACCCTCCTGTCCAGATCAGGAGGGTAGAAGAGGCTCAGAGGAAGTGGTGCCGGAAAACCTCGGTGTTCCTCTCGAGGGAGACCGGGATGTCGGGGCACTTTGTGGGTCGCATCAAGGGTGACAAGTACCGTTTCGAACTCCAATTCCTAAAGTGGGACTTCTCCTGAGACGCTGTAGCGGCACAGGGCTACATCTTGCGATGACGGGGGAACCACGTGGTTTTTCTCGAGGTGTAGCAGGATTCTCGAATTACGACGGGGAATTCAGGATGCCTCTTGTGTTGGCCCAGGAAGTCAATCTTCCATCGAGTTTGAAGGAAAGCTGGGGATTTCTCTCAGTGAGTGACTGCAGGGCCAATAGACCTCATCTAGGCTTGTGTCCAGAAGCCAATGTTCCTC
>NW_027219672.1:0-2263 GCF_027580195.1 Bos mutus
AGTGCGCGATCAGCCGCGTGATCAGTGCATGATCAGCCCGCGTGATCAGTGCATGATCAGTCGCGTGATCAGTGCATGATCAGCCGCGTGATCAGTGCATGATCAGCCATGTGATCAGTGCGCATTGATCAGCCACGTGATCAGTGCATGATCAGCCACGTGATCAGTGCATGATCAGCCACGTGATCAGTGCATGATCCACGTGATCACGTGATGATCAGTGCATGATCAGCCACGTGATCAGTGCATGATCAGCCGCGTGATCAGTGCATGATCAGCCACGTGATCAGTGCATGATCAGCCACGTGATCAGTGCATGATCAGCCACGTGATCAGTGCATGATCAGCCACGTGATCAGTGCATGATCAGCCACGCGTGATCAGTGCATGATCAGCCACGTGATCAGTGCATGATCAGCCACGCGTGATCAGTGCATGATCAGCCACGTGATCAGTGCATGATCAGCCACGTGATCAGTGCATGATCAGCCGCGTGATCAGTGCATGATCAGCCGCGTGATCAGTGCATGATCAGCCACGTGATCAGTGCATGATCAGCCCGTGATCAGTGCATGATCAGCCACGTGATCAGTGCATGATCAGCCACGTGATCAGTGCATGATCAGCCGCGTGAGTCATGATGCGCGTGATCAGTGCATGATCAGCCGTGATCAGTGCATGATCAGCCCGTGATCAGTGCATGATCAGTCAGCGTGATCAGTGCATGATCAGCCACGTGATCAGTGCATGATCAGCCACGTGATCAGTGCATGATCAGTCACGTGATCAGTGTATGATCAGGCACGTGATCAGTGTATGATCAGCTTCATGATCAGTGCATGATCAGCCACGTGATCAGTGCATGTGCAGTCTCGTGATCAGTGGATGATCAGGCACGTGATCAGTGCATGATCAGCCACGTGATCATTGCATGATCAGCCACGTGATCAGTGCATGATCAGTCACGTGATCAGTGCATGATCAGCCACGTGATCAGTGCATGATCTCCCACGGGATCAGTGCATGATCAACCACGTGAACAGTGCATGATCAGCAACGTGATCATTGCATGTTCAGCCACGTGATCAGTGCATGCACAGTCACGTGATCAGTGTATGATCAGCTTCGTGATCAGTGCATGGTCAGCCACGTGATCAGTGCATGATCAGGCACGTGAACAGTGCATGATCAGCCACGTGATCAGTGCATGATCAGTCACGTGATCAGTGCATGATCAGCTTCGTGATCAGTGCATGATCAGCCACGTGATCAGTGCATGATCAGGCACGTGATCAGTGCATGATCAGCCACGTGATCAGTGCATGATCAGTCACGTGATCAGTGCATGATCAGTGCGTGATCAGTGCATGATCAGCCGTGATCAGTGCATGATCAGCCATGTGATCAGTGCATGATCAGCGCGTGATCAGTGCATGATCAGCCGCGTGATCAGTGCATGATCAGCCCGTGATCAGTGCATGATCAGCGCGTGATCAGTGCATGATCAGCCACGTGATCAGTGCATGATCAGCCACGTGATCAGTGCATGATCAGCCACGTGATCAGTGCATGATCAGCCACGTGATCAGTTCATGATCAGCCACGTGATCAGTGCATGATCAGTCGTGATCAGTGCATGATCAGCCACGTGATCAGTGCGTGATCAGTCACGTGATCAGTGCATGATCAGGCCGTGAATCAGTGCATGATCAGCGTGATCAGTGATGATCAGTCAGTGCATGATCAGTCACGTGATCAGTGCATGATCGGCACGTGATCAGTGCATGATCAGCCACGTGATCAGTGCATGATCAGTCCACGTCAGTCAGTGCATGATCAGCCACGTGATCAGTGCATGATCAGCCACGTGATCAGTGCATGATCAGCCACGTGATCAGTGCATGATCAGCCACGTGATCAGTGCATGATCAGTCACGTGATCAGTGCATGATCACCCACGTGATCAGTGCATGATCAGCCGCGTGATCAGTGCATGATCAGCCCCGTGATCAGTGCATGATCAGCCACGTGATCAGTGCATGATCAGCCACGTGATCAGTGCATGATCAGCCACGTGATCGGTGCATGATCAGCCACGTGATCAGTGCATGATCAGCCACGTGATCAGTGCATGTTCAGCCACGTGATCAGTGCATGATCACGTGATCGTGATGATCGCGTGTATGAATCAGCCACGTGATCAGTGCATGGTCAGTATATGATCAGCGGCGTCATCAATTGCGATCCATAGCGTGATCGTGCG
>NW_027219673.1:0-5650 GCF_027580195.1 Bos mutus
TAAAAATTTTTCTTCAGTGTCTCTAAATATATTTTTGACCCAACAATCGATCTGACTTTCATACACTGAAACATTGTAAACACTCGTGTAATCAGATTTTCCCGTTCAGTGAATTTACTGTATTAAACGTCTCTGCTTTGAGGCCTTTGTAGATTCACCTCTCCTTCTTCACGCTCCTTTCTCTTTATTCCTATTATAGATGCTGTTCCTAAGTGGAAATCTTTGCCCTATGCATACTCATTTGTTCTTCTCTTCCAGGGACTGTCCACCATTCCTCCTGTTCCTGTATTCCCTCCCCTCAAATCAGAGGCTCACACTCCTCCTCCTTCTCCATGAGACATTCTATCTCATCAGCCTTTCTAGTTCCTTTTCCTGTATTTCCATGTCCTCTGCTGTCAGACAGAGTTAGAAGACAAATAGGATATTGGAGCCAGTTACCTTTAGGCATACTTTATACCGTGAGACTTTTGTTTTCATTGATGAAGTAGAGGTGATAGTGATAAGTCATGGCCTACCCTAAAATTTTCTGTGAAAGAGCATAAGGTCTGAGGTATTAATATATACGTAGCTAGTATGATAAAATTTCTTCATACATCATATAAAAATTCCCTATCTAATTACTTAGTGCTTGGAGAGATAGTAGACAGTGGACAAAGTTAATGCTTACAGTTCAGCCACTAATTTGATAGCAGAATCGAACTCTGGCTTCCTCTTTTATTACCTTCATCGGAGCAAATGATTCATCTTTGCCCAGAGGATATCGTACTGTGTAACATAGCGATTCGTCAAATCCCTGAGACATTTGCATCATAAGGGAAATGAGCTCGCTAGAGAGACTTGAGATCGTGTGGACTTCAAGGAGGAAACTGACGAGACCTTAGCAAAGATAGAGAGTGGACTCTCAAATTCTTGCAGAGTCTGAAAAGCTCTGTGGTCAAAAATAGCCTGGAGTTAAAAACTGCCTCAGTTTCCACCATTCTATACAAAACAAGCACTCTGTCACCCAGAAGGAAAAAAATAGACATTGGGTTGATTTGCCAGCTCCAACCTGTCCCAGCCTCTGGCTGATCTCACAATTCACTTTTACAGCTGTTTAGAGATATACTCTGAACAGCTTTGCAGAAGAACAGGTCCCCATAAGACTGGAGCTTTCCCACTTACGGCCTCTATATACTTCCTCTTTTCTTGGGTAAGGGCAGCGGCTCACCCTAATCAGCTGCTGCCCCTTCTCACCTCATAAAGGCGATCTGTAAGGAGGACTGCTCTCACTCTTTTCCTCAACCTCGCCTTCTCTAACTGCCTTAACTTACAGGGTCCATATTAACTGAGGTGAGCTGGTATAGATGGGTCTTTGTTGAAATCAGCGGAATGGATGAGAAGTATCTTTTCATCTTGTACTTGCAGCCTACTGTCTGCAGTACCTAAATCAGATCTTATTCTTTGAAGTAATGTTATGAATCTTATCGGACAAGCCAGACTTCATTTAGAGTAGATTTGGAAGAGAACATGATCTCTCAGCACTCCCTTCTCCAGGAAGGTTACAGAAACAAAATAAGACCTACCAAATTTGGGGTGGGCAGGGTGTCATTATCATACATCTCAAGAGGAGCTCAGAGCTGTTTTATTTATTGGTGATAGACATAGACATTGGATTCTCCTCATGGGTCCTGGAGATACAGCCAAAAGGCCCAGTTTTGAGAACTCTTCTATTCTTCTTGTCTGAAACTAATGTAGAAGAGATTTTCACTAGTAGCAGTTTAGCAATTGCCTGAGTTCCCACCATTTACATTCAATAGCATATTTCATGCAGAGGGCTACAGAAGAGAAGAAACTGAACCATTTGTTATATAGCATTCCCCTTATTCTAAAGCAGAGTAATTGCATGTCCTTGGTGTGCTGCTGTTCTTCTTGCTTACATATTCTACCAAACCAGTAGTTAAAGCCTAAGAAAGCGTGAAGTGAACTGGGTTGATTCTCCTGTGACAGTATTCCCCCAAACAGTACTCTCTATTCCCTTTGCCTGTGTAGGACATAACCTATAGTTACACAAGTTTCCTATTAAGTGTTATCCAGTGATTCTGGGTTTCAGATCTCATTTGAAAGACAAAAAATTATTTAATATTCAAATCAAGCAGCATTTGTAGGAAGTTTCCGTCCTCTGTTCAGTTACCTGTTTGGCTTTCTGTTACGTCTTGCACAATTTCTCCCTTGAAAAGGATCGCCTTTCACGAGATATCCTGCCTGACAGTGGGTATCAGTCAGCCTCTCGACCTCTCCTC
Organism: Bos mutus; assembly: GCF_027580195.1. NCBI lineage: Eukaryota > Metazoa > Chordata > Mammalia > Artiodactyla > Bovidae > Bos > Bos mutus. The sequence continues at coordinate 2,280 of NW_027219673.1, forward strand.
TGGGAGGCCACACACCTCAGTGGCTCAAGGATGACTTCCTGCCCCTCAGGAGTCGCGAAGTAATCCATTAATTACGAACAATGTGTTGCAGATTACAGGGGGGCCAGTTTTTGTGTGTGTGTGACTACCTTACTCCTTCTTCAAAGATGATTTTATTCTGGCCTGTCAAAGTTGTTTTCAAAGTGAATCAACAATGAAGAATTGGATTCAAAGTGTCTAAGTATCCTTCACTAGATATTTTCACAAATATTTCCTCAATAAACCTGCTTAATATTTCAGCAAATAACCTGCTTAAATAATAGCTAAAGTCAATAGGAAGCAGTTATGAAAAATAAGCAGAAGAATTTAGCAAATCTTTCAAAAATGCCCGTCCGCCTAATCTTTGGAGATATAGTGAATGCTGCCACCATGTCCATTCAAGTGGTAGACACTTGTGGTGCACTGGGAGAAGAACCAGAGAGCTCCTATTCTGCCTCTTAAGTGGATGAGTTACCTAAAAGTCTTTGAGCGTCAGTTTGCTCAAATGTAACATAAATGATGCTCTTACACAGCTGGACTACATAACATAATGTACTACCCAGCTGGGCATGGCACAACAGCCTTAATAAGGTGTTCCACTCGCTGAAGGCCTGGGCAGCCCTAGACATCAGTCTCGCCTCCCCTAGACGACGCATCCCATTCTCCATTTGACTGTGCATCCTCCAGGTGTGCATTCAGAGAATGCCATCCTTCCTTTAGGCTCTTCTGCCAAACAGTCATACCACCATCATTTAAAGGAGATAATGAAAGCAAATGCATTCTTAAATTCAGGAACAGATTCTCCTAATTAATATGTACAAGCGTGAGATACATGTTTATATGGGTTGAGTTGCTTTATGCACCTAGTTTCCCCTGCTCTTAACCTGATTCTTTATTTCTAAACTACCTGAGTATTCATGTATTTCAAATGTATTCCTTCATTGTTCAACCCCAATAAGAATACTCTTAGGAAAAAAAACTCTATCAGTTAATTTACAAAGCTATATGGCCCTATAAAGCATAAATGAAAGCAAATTAGACATTAAAGACCTAACAACATTTCCAGGCCTAGATGGAGCTTTAAGTGTGTACATTGGTTTGGTATTGGGAGTTCTTGTGGGCTCTGTGACCAATCAGACTATATACTATAATACACAAAGTATGGTGCTCAGTTCTTCCAGTCATGTCAGCTCTTGCGCCCCATGGACTATAGCCTATCAGGCTCCTGGCTGTAGGACTTCCTGGATAATACTGGAGTGGGTTGCAGGGACTGTTAAACAGGTTCTTTACTAACCTCATCTTTCTTAAACAATCTGACAAGATTTAGGTTAGTGTTTTCCTCATGCTCAAATTAGGGTTTGAATGTTAAAAAATGAAATTGTGTAACTTTGTGGGTATAGAATAACAATTCTAAGAATACAAATACTTTAAGTAGAAATTCTTCTGGCCTAATGTTGCTAAATTAGGAAGACATTTTATTCAGAGAAAGAAAATGTCATTAGGACAATACTGAGAAGTAGCAGAGGTGATTACAAAGGGACTTAACTTAAAAACAGACATATAAACATTCAGTCCAGTTCCATTTGCAGCCTAGGTCTGAAACACAATGGAAGAGAAGCTGCTGTGGCGGTAGAATCCAGGTTCACGTCTCAGAAGCTGGGTCTAAGGTGTGGAGAAATAGAACAGAAACCGACTTTCTCTACAAATTCATCAAAAAGAACATTGAAGACAAAAGGCAAATTCCAAACAATTTCTGAATGCAGCAGAGGACATCAGGGACAGAGAAGGCAGCCCATTGTCTTTGAAGCGGTGGGACAAAATATAAAGAAAAAAGAGACAAATGGTAGGGACAGAGATCTGTCTGGGACAAATGATCTTAAAAGGAGAGGTTTTCCCAACACTGAAACAGTCATTGGCAACACGGTCAGTGGGGAGTTTGGAATCTCAGAGGTAACATACGAGGAGGAAAAATAAGAAAGAAGAAAGACCTGGTGCGTGCCTAACAGCAACTTCCAGCGGGGAACTGGTCCGAACACTCACGATTGCCACCAGCAAGCGGGGCCTGTACAGAAAAGGTGCGGGCTGCATTTAGGGCAGGGACCAGGCCAGCTAGGTGCCCCTGAGGGCAATCTGAGGGGCTAATGTGAGATAACAACCCAAATTGTGGGATAGCCAGACAGAAAAAAACTATCCTGCTTAAGCCTAATCTAAGGCCTTCCTGGCCTCACAGAGGCAGGACTGAGAGAATGCCAGAGCAGAGCTAGCTGGCTGTACTGACTCATCTCCCACCAGAGACAGGAGGCAGGCGGGCAGCCAGGGCCTGAAGGGGGCAATCTCAGCCCAGAGGGACATCCTCTGCAAAACTGCAAGCGGGCTCCCATTCAGCAAGACGCATTTGGGATGCTGGGCGGTTGACATCCGCTGGGATGGTCGCCAACCAGTCATCTCCCCAGAAAGAGCACCGGCCCACCCTGGGGCGGGCAGGCCTGCCAACCAGCAAATTGAAGCGGCTGGGATGGGAGGTATAAGACACACCACACCTGGGGTCTGCTCAGTTAAGCACCTGGTGGCCTGAGCTGCTCCGGACATGGGAAGGGCACAAAAGCGCAGTCCCAACTGAGCCTGTGCCTTTGTGGGTACCTGAGAACCTGAGCCTGAACCTGTTGGCTTGGGCCAGGAAGTACGCACAACCCAGGGCCCACCTCAGACGGTTGCAGGCAGAGCAGCCTGAGCCTGAGCAGTGTACTGGAAGGATACAGTGATGAGGCAGTAGCCAGTCACGGCCAGGGACACTGTGAGAGGCACGCCAGGATATTTGTTTGCAGTGCTCTAGTCGATCCCCACAGCACCAATGAATAAAGGGCCTAAATAAAGTGACCACCTTCACCCCCATGAGGTCAGTGATGAACACCAACAAACAGAAGGAGTTAAAATAAACAGAGAGACATCTCTGGATAAGACAGGTGCAACAGATTAAAGCGTTACGATTACTTCACAGCTTTCTAGTGAAATATATAGATCTTGAAGTATTTTCAGCAGATAACATGGAACTATCTGGTAGACTAACCCATACCTAACCACTCGGAGAAAATTCCTATGTATATTTTACTATTATCGTAAAAAAATTTTTTGTCTCTACTCTTCTTTAACCTAATTTATTTTATTTCTATACCTTTCAAAAGACCCTATTTTTGTGCAAACTTCATATATATATTTTATCATTTTTGTTACTTTGTTTTAATACTGTATTTGGGAGTCTCTAACCTTTACTGTAGACTTTTAATGTTTTGCTTTTTGGTATTTATTGTCAATTTTGTACATTTAAGAACCAATCTTCACTGCCCATTTCTACT
>NW_027219674.1:0-5936 GCF_027580195.1 Bos mutus
GGTTGAACTTACTTCAATAAAGAGGTGCAGGTTGAATCCCTGAGTTTGATTCCTGCTTGAGAGCTAGATCCCACATGCGCCTCACGGCCAAAAAATCAAAACATCAAACAGAAGTAATACTGTAACAAATGCAATGAGCTTTTAAAATGGTCCATCAAAAACATATTAAAAAAGCAAACTAGAACCCTCAGAAGCAGTTTGAGATGGAGGCACCAGGAGAGCAGTGGTTCTTATACAGTTTTGTGAAGAGTGTCAGGCTGTCATCTAGATCACTCTAAGAACTGGACAGAAGGAACTGGGTTTGGAGGTCAGCTCGAGATGGGCCAGCCTCAGCAAGAAGGGCAATCACAGCCTTCCAGCCATCAGGGGCCCAGTCCTGTGTATCCCCAGGCTGTGAGCACTGGCTGGATGGAGGAAGGCCTGGAGTGATGGGGATCTGCCCTGAATATTTACTTTCAGTTCACAGAGCCCTCTCTCAGGACACCTTCCAATAGCTCAGAGCTGAAGAACCACGGAAGCAGAGACCACTGGGCACCCAAGGGAAAGATTTCCCTCATGACAGAGGAACCTCTTGGGGCTGTTTCTCTGGCCTGATCTACAGGCATCTGCCAGATATATAACAGAGAGGATGGGGTGGGGGGACTACGTGCTCTGGACCCAGGTCTCTGCCTTGCTGAACAGAGTTTTCCCCAGGGCAGTTTCTTCCTTTCCATTATCCACTAGAAGGTCTTTCCAAGTTTCTCTAGCTCTTTTTTGCCCATTCTGAAAGTTCATCCAAAGGACCCGACTTAGAATGCCTTTTAGAAGACAGAAAGACTGAGACAGAGTGATGCCAATACAGTTGTCCTTGTCATGAACACCCAGTACCTATGATGAGAAGAAATCGCAAAATGTTAACAAGGTCATCTCTAGATTATGAGATCACCAGGTTTTTAATCTTTGCTTTACAAAAAAATAATCTTGCATCTCAAAAAATGGTTCATGGGAATTCCCAGCAGTTCCAATAGATTAGAACTAGAGTGTTTCATTGCCTGAGGCAAGGAGTTCAATTCATAATTAGGAACTAGATCCTACAAGCCATGCTGCAGAGGCAAAATAAATAAAATAATTTAAAAATAACACTTCATAATGCACATATGTTGCTCACATAAACGAAGATAACCATTTTTTGAAAAAAGAAATCAAATGGGACTGTTTCTTCTCTTTCACCACTAAAGCGATCGACTTAAGGTGCATTGCAGGAGAGGCTCTGGGATCTGCCTGCTTGATCAGAGTTCTCAGGCATGGTTTTCCAGGGTGAGGAGAGACGAGGGCTCCTCCTTTGTTAAGCTTGGGACTGAGCTAGGATCCATGTCCTTGCCAGAGTCCTTTCAGGCCCAGGTTTTGAAATGAAAGAGGTCAGGAAAGGAGTGACAGCTCATCTTTCCATCTCTGCCCACATCTCCCTCACTCTTCATGCATGACACAAAAGATTACCCCCTCTGAAGCCTTCGAATCTGCAGGATTCACCTTCCTTAATTCATCTTGTATGTGTTCTATTAGTTTCATTATTTACCAATAAATTACCCACAAAAGTCATCAACTTCAAACTATGCACTATTATCTCACAGCTTCTGTGGACCAGTCTAGGCCTGGCTCAAAAGCAGCATCCTCTGCCAAGTTTCACAAGGCTGAAACAAAGGTACCATCTGGGCTATGTTTTCATCCCTGAGAGAGAAACGGCTGGGGAAACAGCCGCTTCTACCTCATCCAGGTCTTTGGGCAGAACTCATTTCCTGTGACTGTAGGACTAGTACTGACTCTCTGCTAGACATTGTCTGGAAGACACTCTCAGGTCAGTTGCCCAATTTCTAAAGCTGCTTACGGTTCCTCTTTACATAGACTCCCTCAGCATGGCTGCTTGTTTATCAAGTCAGTAAGGCGATCCTCTCTGTAATCTGCTAAAAATGGAATCTCTTATAGTGGAACACTCATCAGGAAGTGACACCCACATGACCTTTGCCATAGTCTGTGGAACAGAAATGTCCACAGGTCTCCACCTACACTCAGAGGAGGGGACTGTGAAAGGCAGGAACAACAGGTGGAAGTCATTACAGCTTACTTTAAAGTCTATGATAGTCACTTTACAATAACAGACAGAACACTCATTTCTTTCTGGAATTGTAAGCAGCTGAATTAATACCTTCTATCTCAAGAATCAGCAAGCTCCCCCAGTAAGAGGCCTCTGTCTTTCTCATTTTTACAACACTCCAGCACCCAGCACATGGATCCCATGGTCATGTGCTGGGTATGCTATTAGCCCCTGCCTCCTCCTTCTCTCCTTTGTTGGTCTGCTCTGAGCCCCAGGAGGCTGAACCCTGTGGACTGGATCACCTAGGCTCCCTGACCCTCTGGCTTCAAGCTAAGTTCATCCTTTGAGAAAGCACTGCTGAGGGCTGAGATGGAAGAAGACAGGCTGGTGTCTGTTCCCCCCCATCCCTGCTGGGCCACAGTTTGGAGTCTGGTTGTTTTCTTTGGCTTTTCAGCTACAGCTCCTGCTAGAATTCTCTCCAGTCTCCTGTGAAGCAAGCCTCCTCTACCCTCAGGCTTAGGGAGTAAGAAGGGCTTCCTTCTGTTGCCACCTCTAGGCATATCATCAGTCCCATAACCATGCAGTTATCTGTGAACAGTTCCTTCATTACCCCCCAAATTATCTTTTTGAGTAACGACATTTGGGAGGGGCTCAATAAACATTATTGAATGAATGAATGATAAGATAAGATTCAAGAGAGCTATATAGACTGAAAGCATCTAAAACACCAAGCTAAGCTCGATGAACAGGCCTCAAGACAGTCTGTGCTATGCTAATGCTAAATCAGCCGATGTGTCTGACTCTGTGCGACCCCATAAGACTCCCAGCCTAGGCTCCCCATCCTAAGGATTCTCCAGGCAAGAACACTGGAGTGGGTTGCCATTTCCTTCTCAATGCATGAAAGTAAAGAAAAGTCAAGAGTAGTGGCTCTGGGGTAATCAGCTCTTATGTTGTTATGGACTGCACCCTACCAGGCTCCTTTGCCCATGGGTTTTCCAGGCAAAAATTACAGGTGGGGTGTATTGCCCTTCTCCGACAGTCTGTGGGATGGATGTTGTTATTTCCATGTGAGACAGAAGGAAATTGGGACAGAAAAATCCATTCTCAGGTTCACAAAATTTTTAAGTGGTAATGTGCCAAAGTTTTCCCATGTTAATTCTTTCTTTTAGCCTAAGTCGTCAAATGGCTGGGAAGGAACCTCTGGCAGTCAGTGTTAGGACTCCACTTTCACTGACAAGGGCCCGGGGTTCCAACCCCTGGTCAGTTCAGTTCAGCCACTCAGTCCTTCTATTCTTTGCTGGCCCCCCCACACCAACCTTGGACCTGTGCGCCAACCTTTCCTGGTCAGAAAACTAAGATTCCATAAGCCACACTGCTGGGGGAAAAATAAGTCTCTGGGCAAAGGCTGGATGAACCTACAGGATCTATAAGCCCCCCTGAGTCTGGTGCACCTTCCCTGGCCCCCTCTGCCTGAGCAATCCCCACAGGAGGCTCACTCTGGCTGGCTGTGGGCCCTGTCCCTCACTCCAGCCCAGTGCGAATGGAGACGCTCCCCCAGCCCGGGCCCAGCCTCTCCCTCTGCAGGAACTCTAACAGTCCTGCCCCATCCCTCCCCAGAACACAGATGCCAGGTCAGGGGAGATGGGGCTCCATGGCGAGGCATCAGGGAGAGATGAATACCTGGAGGGAGGAAGGCGGACCGTAAGGTAGGAAGAGGAGGAAGAGAGAGGGACCCATGAGAGGGAGGAAGAGGCGGACCGGTGGGGAGGAAGAGACAGACCGTGGGAGGAGAAGACTGGGACCATGAGAGGAGTACAGAGGGTCTCAGTGAATGACTCGTGCTGTGGCAGCGTGAGAGAGGACCCGTAGCCTCCCCAGGCTACTCTGTCTGCAGGACTCCTTCCCGGGACAGATGCCACGCAGGTAGGAGCACCTACAGGGCTGAATGATGCCAACAAAGAGAACATGTGGCAGAGGTGTAAGGCTAGAAGCCATGCGGAAGGATGGGAGGGTGGCAATCCCAGTCCTACTGACTCAGCTCCAACGTGCCCATCACCACCAGTACCTCACAGAAACCTGCAGAGCCTAAACATGGTTCTGGGCCTCCAGAAGTGTCCCGCAGACCGACTGGCACCTGGCTGGCTTTTGTCAAGGTGTCCTGGAAGCGTCAGTGGAGGCCACTTTGCCAGGTGAACCTCAGGGGGCGACCTTCTCCAGAGGCAGGGAGGCGTCAGTTGGACCTTGATGAGATACAGACCCCGCCCCCACTCCTCAAGGTTGTCGGAGTCTGGGGCGCAGAGATGATCTTGCTCGTCTTTGTAGCCCAAGGGCCCAGCATGCGCTAGTTGTTCACCCAGTGTCTGTGGGATGACTGTTGGGAGGTACAACTAAGGTTGTGCTGGCTTTTACATTATCTATCTTAGCACACACAGAGCAGCAATTCATTTCTAAAGGCTGCAGATCGAAGACCAAGAAAGAAGACCTTGAATGACAGGTTCTAATACAAATTTTGGGCCGGAAAACAGAAGGGCTGATGGTGCCTTCCCAGGTCGCGGAAAGTTGAAACCTGGAGTGTGCTCAGAGAGAGCAGGAGGGCCTTGGTGATCAGTAGCTAAGACTCATGCTCCCAATGCAGACAACCTGGGTTCATCCCTGGTCAGGGAACTGGATCCACATGTTCATGACCTGGGATTGCACACTAACACTGGTCCCCAGTGCAGCAGCTGAGACCAGTGCAGCCAAATAAATACAGTAGAATAAATAAAAATTTAGAATTCCCACCACCAGGACTCTGGAAGGCTCAGGGTGGGCTGAAGGTGTCATGGGGCTGGGGTACTGGAGAGTGGGACAGAAGGGAGGGGTACTGGTGGAAAGTATGAGTCAGGGCAACTAGTTCCCCAGAGGCCCTCCTCAAGATAGCAGAACAGACATCTTGGGTGTCATCTCTCTCCTCAAGCGTGGGAGAGAAGGTTGTTAGAGACTTAGACTAGACAGCTCAGCCTCGAGATAGCTCGAGAGAGAAGGGCTGCTCTGGAAACCAAGTTATGGCAAAGTCTGCATATGAGTAAGGACCATTGCTCATTCCCTGGCTCCACCGACAGCAGAAGGAAGACTTAATCCCCCGATACCGATAAACCTGCGCTAGCCAGATCTGAACATTAGAGGAAAGCTACTCTAATTTGAAAGACAAGCCTACTTCAAATACTAAATATATAGAAAAACCTGGATCCTTTGATGTTGGGTGATATATTTTAGGACACCCTCATCCTTTTTCTCTGACACCATCTTCTCTTCAGAGAAGGGTGTCCGAGAAATCTGCCAGTCATTGAACTGCTTGTCTGGGTCCCCAGCATCCTGTCTCTTCATCCCACCACCAACCCCTTGTCTCCTGTGCCTAGAAGTATGCACCACTAGATCCACCCTCTACCTGCAATAAGACATGATTCTAGAAATGAGCCAGTTGAGAATCATCAGTCATCTGCTGAAGTAAATATTTAATACTAATACTCTGGAAAAAAGAAATCCTGTTTGCCAGATGTTTGCTGGTTTCCTGGGTGTAAATACTTCCACTCTTAGTTTTCAAGCTACCAGCATGAAGTCACTGATTGGCAGAGTTAGGAGCTGCCCTGCCAGCTCTCTGAGCCAGTTTGAGCTGGCGTAGCCAATTCCGTGGATCAGCCTTGGTGGCAGTGACAAGGACTCACTCTGTTAGAGTCAAGCGCCTCTGCTTTTACTCTCCTTCTCCAGTGAACCACGGCCCATGGGCCTAACTAAACTCAGCATCAGCTCTGCAGCAGAGGAGACTTTCCAGGATGGAGATCATCCCTCTGCAAAAACTACCAGTCAGAAGGGCAGTTTATGTAAA
>NW_027219675.1:0-6941 GCF_027580195.1 Bos mutus
TCACATGACTGTGCATGCATCATCGTGCCTGATCATGCACTGATCACGTGGCTGATCATGCAATTATCATCGAAGCTGATCATACACTGATCACGTGACTCTGCATGCACTGATGATCGCGTGGCTGAATGATCACGTGGCTGATCACGTTGCTGATCATGCACCTGTTCACGTGGCTGATCATGCACTGATCCGGTGGGAGATCATGCGCACTGATTACGTGGCTGATCATGCACTGTTCGCGTGCCTGATCAATGATCACGTGGCTGACCATGCACTGATCTCCTGAGCTGATCATGCACGCATCACGTGACTGTGCATGCACGCGATCACGTGGCTGAACGCCGCACTGATCGTGGTTGATGATGCACTGATCACCGCCTGATCACTGATCGCGTGCTGATCATGCACTGATCAAGTGGCTGAACATGCATTAACCTGGCTGATGATGCACTGGCATGGCTGATCATGCACTCATCACGTAGCTATCATGCACACTGATCACATGGCTGATCATGCAGTGATCCCATGGCTGATCATGCACTGATCACGCCCTCGATCATGCGATCACGTGGCTGATCATGCACTGACCAGGTGACTGATCATCACTGATCATCATGACTGATCATGAGATGATCCTGATGCTGATCATGAACTGATCGCGTGCTGATCATGCACTGATCCGCGTGCCGATCATGATCACGCCGTGCTGATCATGCACTGATCCGCGTGGCTGATCATGCACTGATCAAAGCTATCATACACTGATCGCGTGACTGTCTCATGCACTGATCGTGCCTGGCTGATCTGGGACTGATCTCGTGGCTGATCATGCACTGATCACGTGGCTGATCATACACTGATCCCGTGACTGTGCATGCACTGATCGTATTTAGTGACTGATCATGCACTGTTCTCGTGGATGATCATGCACTGAATATCACGCCTGATCGCCCACACTGATCACATGGCTGAGCATGCACTGATCGCGTGACTGATCATGCTCATCGTGACTGATCATGCACTGATCACGTGCCTGATCATACACTGATCACGTGACTGATCATGCACTGATCACGTGACTGATCGCGAGCTCATCAAAGCTGATCTTACACTGATCACGTGGCTGATCATACACTGATCACGTGACTGATCGCACTGATCGCGTGGCTGATCATGCAATGTTCATGTGGCTGAATATACACACGATCACATGACTGATCATGCACACAATCTAAGAGCTGCACATGCACATATCCCGTAGGTGATCGTACTGATCATCGGATTATAGCCCTGATATGTGACGGTGCATGCACGTGACTGTGCATATGCTGTTCACGTGACTGAATATACAGTGATCACGTGGCTGATCATGCACTGATCAAGAGATCGGCTGAACATTCAGCCAATCACCACAGCTGATCATACACTGATATCTTGACTGATCATGCACTCTTATCTTGACGATCATACTCTTGCGTGCACCTGATCGTACACTGATCACGTGGCTAACCATGCCACTCTGAGCTGATCATACACTGATCATGTGAGTGTGCATACACTAATCCTTAGCTGATCTTTTAATCACGTGGCTGATAATGCGCTATTAACCTGGCTGTCATACACTGATCAACGTGACTGATTATGCATTGCTTTACCTGCCTGATCATGCGCTGATCATGTGTGATCATGCACTGAAGAAGAAGTTGATCATACACTGATCGCGGACCATGCATGCATTGATCCGTGGCTGATCGTACTGATCCTGGTGATCATGCACTGATCCGTGACTGATCATGCACTGATCACGTGGCTGATCATGCACTGATCACGTGACTGATCATGCACTGATCACGTGGCTGATCATGCACTGATCACGTGGCTGATCATGCACTGATCACGTGGCTGATCATGATCACTGATCATCCCGATACCGTGGCTGATCATGCACTGATCACGTGGCTGATCATGCACTGATCACGTGACTGATCATGCACTGATCGTGGCTGATCATGCACTGATCACGTGGCTGATCATGCACTGATCACGTGGCTGATCATGCACTGATCACGTGCCTGATCATGCACTGATCACGTGGCTGATCATGCATCACGTGGCTGATCATGCACTGATCACTGATGGCTGATGATCATGCACTGATCACGTGGCTGATCGATCACACTGATCACGTGGCTGATCATGCACTGATCACGTGCCTGATCATGCACTGATCACGTGGCTGATCATGCACTGATCACGTGACTGATCATGCACTGATCACGTGGCTGATCATGCGCTGATCACGTGGCTGATCATGCACTGATCACGTGGCTGATCATGCACTGATCGTGGCTGATCATGCACTGATCACGTGGCTGATCATGCACTGATCACGTGGCTGATCATGCACTGATCACGTGGCTGATCATGCACTGATCGTGTGCTGATCATGCACTGATCGTGACTGATCATGCACTGATCACGTGGCTGATCATGCACTGATCACGTGGCTGATCATGCACTGATCACGTGGCTGATCATGCACTGATCACGTGGCTGATCATGCACTGATCACGTGGCTGATCATGCACTGATCACGTGCTGATCATGCACTGATCACGTGGCTGATCATGCACTGATCACGTGGCTGATCATGCACTGATCACGTGGCTGATCATGCACTGATCACGTGGCTGATCATGCACTGATCACGTGGCTGATCATGCACTGATCACGTGGCTGATCATGCACTGATCACGTGGCTGATCATCATGCACTGATCACGTGATCATGCACTGATCACGTGGCTGATCATGCACTGATCACGTGGCTGATCATGCACTGATCACGTGGCTGATCATGCACTGATCACGTGGCTGATCATGCACTGATCACGTGGCTGATCATGCACTGATCACGTGGCTGATCATGCACTGATCACGTGGCTGATCATGCACTGATCACGTGGCTGATCATGCACTGATCACGTGGCTGATCATGCACTGATCACGTGACTGATCATGCACTGATCACGTGGCTGATCATGCACTGATCACGTGGCTGATCATGCACTGATCACGTGGCTGATCATGCACTGATCACGTGGCTGATCATGCACTGATCACGTGGCTGATCATGCACTGATCACGTGGCTGATCATGCACTGATCACGTGGCTGATCATGCACTGATCACGTGACTGATCATGCACTGATCACGTGGCTGATCATGCACTGATCACGTGGCTGATCATGCACTGATCACGTGGCTGATCATGCACTGATCACGTGGCTGATCATGCACTGATCACGTGGCTGATCATGCACTGATCACGTGGCTGATCATGCACTGATCACGTGGCTGATCATGCACTGATCACGTGGCTGATCATGCACTGATCACGTGGCTGATCATGCACTGATCACGTGGCTGATCATGCACTGATCACGTGGCTGATCATGCACTGATCACGTGATGATCATGCACTGATCATGATCACTGACGCTGATCATCATGCACTGATCATGTGATCTGTGACTGATCATGCACTGATCACGTGGCTGATCATGCACTGATCACGTGACTGATCATGCACTGATCACGTGGCTGATCATGCACTGATCGCGTGCTGATCATGCACTGATCACGTGACTGATCAAGGACTGATCACGTGGCTGATCATACACTGACCACTGGACTGATCATGCACTGATCACGTGGCTGATCATGCACTGATCACGTGGCTGATCATACACTGATCACGTGACTGCGCATGCACTGATCACGAGACTGATCAAGGACTGATCACGTGGCTGATCATGCACTGATTACGTCTGATCATGCACTGATCACGTGGCTGATCATTGACTGATCACGTGACTGATCACGTGACTGATCAAGCACTGATCACGTGTCTGATCGAACACTGATCATGTGGCTGATCATGCACTGATCACGTGACTGATCATGCACTGATCATGTGACTGATCATGCACTGATCACGTGGCTGATCATGCACTGATCACGTGGCTGCACATGCACTGATCACGTGACTGATCACGCACTGATCACGTGACTTATCATGCACTGATAACATGGCTGATCATGCACTGATCACGTGGCTGATCATGCACTGATCACGTGGCTGATCATGCACTGATCACGTGGCTGATCATGCACTGATCACGTGACTGATCATGCACTGATCACGTGGCTGATGATCATGATCTGATCATCGTGGCTGATCATGATCACTGATCACGTGCTGATCATGCACTGATCACGTGACTGATCATGCACTGATCACGTGGCTGATCATGCACTGATCACGTGGCTGATCATGCACTGATCACGTGACTGATCATGCACTGATCACGTGGCTGATCATGCACTGATCACGTGCTGATCATGCACTGATCACGTGGCTGATCATGCACTGATCACGTGACTGATCATGCACTGATCACGTGGCTGATCATGCACTGATCACGTGGCTGATCATGCACTGATCACGTGGCTGATCATGCACTGATCACGTGGCTGATCATGCACTGATCACGTGGCTGATCATGCACTGATCACGTGGCTGATCATGCACTGATCACGTGGCTGATCATGCACTGATCACGTGGCTGATCATGCACTGATCACGTGGCTGATCATGCACTGATCACGTGGCTGATCATGCACTGATCGCGTGGCTGATCATGCACTGATCACGTGGCTGATCATGCACTGATCACGTGGCTGATCATGCACTGATCATCGTGACTGATCATGCACACTGATCATCACTGTGGCTGATCATGCACTGATCACGTGGCTGATCATGCACTGATCACGTGGCTGATCATGCACTGATCACGTGGCTGATCATGCACTGATCACGTGGCTGATCATGCACTGATCACGTGGCTGATCATGCACTGATCACGTGACTGATCATGCACTGATCACGCGTGGCTGATCATGCACTGATCACGTGACTGATCATGCACTGATCACGTGGCTGATCATGCACTGATCACGTGGCTGATCATGCACTGATCGTGCGTGGCTGATCATGCACTGATCACGTGGCTGATCATGCACTGATCACGTGGCTGATCATACACTGATCACGTGACTGATCATGCACTGATCGCGTGGCTGATCATGCACTGATCACGTGACTGATCATGCACTGATCACGTGGCTGATCATGCACTGATCACGTGGCTGATCATGCACTGATCACGTGGCTGATCATGCACTGATCACGTGGCTGATCATGCACTGATCACGTGGCTGATCATGCACTGATCACGTGGCTGATCATGCACTGATCACGTGGCTGATCATGCACTGATCACGTGGCTGATCATGCACTGATCACGTGGCTGATCATGCACTGATCACGTGGCTGATCATGCACTGATCGTGGCTGATCATACACTGATCATGATCATGCACTGATCACGTGACTGATCATGCACTGATCACGTGGCTGATCATGCACTGATCACGTGGCTGATCATACACTGCACTGATCGTGACTGATCATGCACTGATCACGTGGCTGATCATGCACTGATCACGTGGCTGATCATGCACTGATCACGTGGCTGATCATGCACTGATCACGTGGCTGATCATGCACTGATCACGTGGCTGATCATGCACTGATCACGTGGCTGATCATGCACTGATCACGTGGCTGATCATGCACTGATCGCGTGGCTGATCATGCACTGATCACGTGGCTGATCATGCACTGATCACGTGGCTGATCATGCACTGATCACGTGGCTGATCATGCACTGATCACGTGGCTGATCATGCACTGATCACGTGGCTGATCATGCACTGATCACGTGGCTGATCATGCACTGATCACGTGGCTGATCATGCACTGATCACGTGGCTGATCATGCACTGATCGTGACTCATCATGCACTGATCACGTGGCTGATCATGCACTGATCGTGTGCTGATCATGCACTGATCACGTGGCTGATCATGCACTGATCACGTGGCTGATCATGCACTGTGGCTGATCATGCACTGATCATGCACTGATCATGCACTGTGGCTGATCATGCACTGATCACGTGGCTGATCATGCACTGATCACGTGGCTGATCATGCACTGATCACGTGGCTGATCATGCACTGATCACGTGGCTGATCATGCACTGATCACGTGGCTGATCATGCACTGATCACGTGGCTGATCATGCACTGATCACGTGGCTGATCATGCACTGATCGCGTGGCTGATCATGCACTGATCACGTGGCTGATCATGCACTGATCACGTGGCTGATCATGCACTGATCGCGTGGCTGATCATGCACTGATCACGTGGCTGATCATGCACTGATCACGTGGCTGATCATGCACTGATCACGTGGCTGATCATGCACTGATCGCGTGACTGATCATGCACTGATCACGTGGCTGATCATGCACTGATCACGTGGCTGATCATGCACTGATCGCGTGCTGCCTCATCGCACTGATCACGTGGCTGATCATGCACTGATCACGTGGCTGATCATGCACTGATCACGTGGCTGATCATGCACTGATCGTGACTGATCATGCTGATCACGTGGCTGATCATGCACTGATCGCGTGGCTGATCATGCACTGATCACGTGGCTGATCATGCACTGATCACGTGGCTGATCATGCACTGATCACGTGGCTGATCATGCACTGATCACGTGGCTGATCATGCACTGATCACGTGGCTGATCATGCACTGATCGCGTGACTGATCATACACTGATCATGCGTGATCTGATCATGCACTGATCACGTGCCTGATCATGCACTGATCACGTGCCTGATCATGCACTGATCACGTGACTGATCATGCACTGATCACGTGACTGATCATGCACTGATCACGTGCCTGATCATGCACTGATATCCGCAAGCTGATCATACACTGATCGC
>NW_027219676.1:0-5531 GCF_027580195.1 Bos mutus
CACGTGGCTGATCGCGCACTGATCACGTGGCTGATCATGCACTGATCACTGACTGATGCACTGATCACGTGACTGATCATGCACTGATCACGTGGCTGATCATGCACTGATCACGTGGCTGATGCACTGATCGTTGCTTATCATGACTGATCTGGTCATGCACTGATCACGTGGCTGATCATGCACTGATCACGTGGCTGATCATGCACTGATCACGTGGCTGATCATGCACTGATCACGTGGCTCTGCATGCACTGATCACGTGGCTGATCATGCACTGATCACGTGGCTGATCATGCACTGATCACGTGACTGATCATGCACTGATCACGTGGCTGATCATGCACTGATCACGTGGCTGATCATGCACTGATCACGTGGCTGATCATGCACTGATCACGTACCTGATCATGCACTGATCACGTGGCTGATCATGCACTGATCACGTGGCTGATCATGCACTGATCACGTGGCTGATCATACACTGATCACGTGGCTGATCATGCACTGATCACGTGGCTGATCATGCACTGATCACGTGGCTGATCATGCACTGATCACGTGGCTGATCATGCACTGATCACGTGGCTGATCATGCACTGATCACATGGCTGATCACTGATCACGTGGCTGATCATACACTGATCACGTGGCTGATCATGCACTGATCACGTGACTGATCATGCACTGATCACGTGACTGATCATGCACTGATCACGTGGCTGATCATGCACTGATCACGTGACTGATCATGCACTGATCACGTGGCTGATCATGCACTGATCACGTGGCTGATCATGCACTGATCACGTGACTGATCATGCACTGATCACGTGGCTGATCATGCACTGATCACGTGGCTGATCATGCACTGATCACGTGGCTGATCATGCACTGATCACGTGGCTGATCATGCACTGATCACGTGGCTGATCATGCACTGATCACGTGGCTGATCATGCACTGATCACGTGGCTGATCATGCACTGATCACGTGGCTGATCATGCACTGATCACGTGGCTGATCATGCACTGATCACGTGGCTGATCATGCACTGATCACGTGGCTGATCATGCACTGATCACGTGGCTGATCATGCACTGATCACGTGGCTGATCATGCACTGATCACGTGGCTGATCATGCACTGATCACGTGACTGATCATGCACTGATCACGTGGCTGATCATGCACTGATCACGTGGCTGATCATGCACTGATCACGTGGCTGATCATGCACTGATCACGTGGCTGATCATGCACTGATCGTGGCTGATCATGCACTGATCACGTGGCTGATCATGCACTGATCACGTGGCTGATCATGCACTGATCACGTGACTGATCATGCACTGATCACGTGGCTGATCATGCACTGATCACGCGTGGCTGATCATGCACTGATCACGTGGCTGATCATGCACTGATCACGTGACTGATCATCATGCACTGATCACGTGGCTGCGTGGCTGATCATGCACTGATCACGTGGCTGATCATGCACTGATCACGTGGCTGATCATGCACTGATCACGTGGCTGATCATGCACTGATCACGTGGCTGATCATGCACTGATCACGTGGCTGATCATGCACTGATCACGTGGCTGATCATGCACTGATCACGTGGCTGATCATGCACTGATCACGTGGCTGATCATGCACTGATCACGTGGCTGATCATGCACTGATCACGTGACTGATCATGCACTGATCACGTGGCTGATCATGCACTGATCACGTGCTGATCATGCACTGATCACGTGGCTGATCATGCACTGATCACGTGGCTGATCATGCACTGATCACGTGGCTGATCATGCACTGATCACGTGGCTGATCATGCACTGATCACGTGGCTGATCATGCACTGATCACGTGGCTGATCATGCACTGATCACGTGGCTGATCATACACTGATCACGTGACTGATCATGCACTGATCACGTGGCTGATCATGCACTGATCACGTGGCTGATCATGCACTGATCACGTGGCTGATCATGCACTGATCACGTGGCTGATCATGCACTGATCACGTGGCTGATCATGCACTGATCACGTGGCTGATCATGCACTGATGGCTGATCATACACTGATCACGTGGCTGATCATGCACTGATCACGTGCTGATCATGCACTGATCACGTGGCTGATCATGCACTGATCACGTGGCTGATCATGCACTGATCACGTGGCTGATCATGCACTGATCACGTGGCTGATCATGCACTGATCACGTGGCTGATCATGCACTGATCACGTGGCTGATCATACACTGATCACGTGGCTGATCATGCACTGATCACGTGGCTGATCATGCACTGATCACGTGGCTGATCATGCACTGATCACGTGGCTGATCATGCACTGATCACGTGGCTGATCATGCACTGATCACGTGACTGATCATGCACTGATCACGCGTGCACTGATCATGCACTGATCACGTGGCTGATCATGCACTGATCACGTGGCTGATCATGCACTGATCACGTGGCTGATCATGCACTGATCACGCGTGGCTGATCATGCACTGATCACGTGGCTGATCATGCACTGATCACGTGGCTGATCATGCACTGATCACGTGGCTGATCATGCACTGATCACGTGGCTGATCATGCACTGATCACGTGGCTGATCATGCACTGATCACGTGGCTGATCATGCACTGATCACGTGGCTGATCATGCACTGATCACGTGGCTGATCATGCACTGATCACGTGACTGATCATGCACTGATCACGTGGCTGATCATGCACTGATCACGTGGCTGATCATGCACTGATCACGTGGCTGATCATGCACTGATCACGTGACTGATCATGCACTGATCGTGACTGATCATGCACTGATCACGTGGCTGATCATGCACTGATCACGTGGCTGATCATACACTGATCACGTGACTGCTGATCATGCACTGATCACGTGGCTGATCATGCACTGATCGTGGCGTGATCATGCACTGATCACGTGCTGATCATGATCTGATCACGTGGCTGATCATCATGCACTGATCACGTGGCTGATCATGCACTGATCACGTGACTGATCATGCACTGATCACATCATGCACTGATCACTGCTGATCATGCACTGATCACGTGGCTGATCATGCACTGATCACGTGGCTGATCATGCACTGATCACGTGGCTGATCATGCACTGATCACGTGGCTGATCATGCACTGATCACGTGGCTGATCATGCACTGATCACGTGGCTGATCATGCACTGATCACGTGGCTGATCATGCACTGATCACGTGGCTGATCATGCACTGATCACGTGGCTGATCATGCACTGATCACACGTGGCTGATCATGCACTGATCACGTGGCTGATCATGCACTGATCACGTGGCTGATCATGCACTGATCACGTGGCTGATCATGCACTGATCACGTGGCTGATCATGCACTGATCACGTGGCTGGCTGATCATGCACTGATCACGTGGCTGATCATGCACTGATCACGTGGCTGATCATGCACTGATCACGTGGCTGATCATGCACTGATCACGTGGCTGATCATGCACTGATCACGTGGCTGATCATGCACTGATCACGTGGCTGATCATGCACTGACTCATGATCACGTGGCTGATCATGCACTGATCACGTGGCTGATCATGCACTGATCACGTGCCTGATCATGCACTGATCACGTGGCTGATCATGCACTGATCACGTGCCTGATCATGCACTGATTGTGGCTGAATCATGCACTGATCACGTGGCTGATCATGCACTGATCACGTGACTGTTCATGCACTGATCACGTGGCTGATCATGCACTGATCACACGGCTGATCATGCACTGATCACGTGGCTGATCATGCACTGATCACGTGGCTGATCATGCACTGATCACGTGACTGATCATGCACTGATCACGTGACTGATCGTGCCTGATCATGCACTGATCACGTGGCTGATCATGCACTGATCACGTGGCTGATCATGCACTGATCACGTGGCTGATCATACACTGATCACGTGACTGATCATGCACTGATCACGTGGCTGATCATGCACTGATCACGTGGTTGATCATGCACTGATCACGTGGCTGATCATACACTGATCACGTGGCTGATCATTCACTGATCACGTGACTGGTCATGCACTGATCACGTGTCTGATCATGCACTGATCACGTGGCTGATCATGCACTGATCACGTGGCTGATCATACACTGATCACGTGACTGATCATGCACTGATCATATGCCTGATCATGCACTGATCAAGTGGCTGATAATGCACTGATCACGTGTCTGATCATACACTGATCACGTGACTGATCATGCACAGATCATGTGCCTGATCATGCACTGAACACGTGGCTGATAATGCACTGATCAGGAAGCTGATTATACAATGATCACGCGACTGTGCATGCAGTGATAACGTGGCTGATCATGCACTGATCACGTGGCTGATAATGAACTGATCACATGGCTGATCATACACTGATCACGTGCCTGATCATGCACTAATCACGTTGCGGATCATGCGCTGATCACATGGCTGATCATACACTGATCACGTGGCTGATCATACTCTGATCACGTGGCTGATCATGCACTGACCACGTGGCTGATCATACTCTGATCACGAAGCTGATCTTATACTGATCACGTGACTGCATGCACTGATCACTTGTCTGTGCATGCACTGATCACGGGGATGATCATTCACTGATTAATCATATACTGGTCACGTGGCTATCAGGCACTGATCACGTGCCTGTTCATGCACTGATCACGTGGCTGGTCATTCACTGATCACGTGCCTGATCATGCCCTGATCACGTGGCTGAATACGCACTGATCACCAAGCTGATCATACAATGACCACGGGACTGTGCATGCACTTATCACTTTGCTGATCATGCAATGATCACGTGCGTCATCATGCACTGATCTCTGGATGATCATGAACAGATCACGTGGCTTTCATGCCCTGATCACCTGGCTGATCATATACTGATCACGTGACTGATCATGCACTGATCATGTGCCTGATCATGCACTGATCACGTGGCTGTTCATGCATTGATCACGAAGCTGACCATACACTGATCACGTGACTGCGCATGCACTGATCACGTGGCTGTTCATGCACTGATCACGTGGCTGATCATGCACTGATCACGTGGCTGATCATACACTAATCACGTGGCTGACATTCACTGATAACGTGACTGGTCATGCACTGATCACCTGTCTGATCATGCACTGATCACGTGGCTGATCATGCACTGATCTCAAAGCTGATCATACACTGATCACGTGACTGATCATGCACTGATAATATGCCTGATCATGCACTGATCAAGTGGCTGATAATGCACTGATCACGTGTCTGATCATACACTGACCACGGGACTGTGCATGCACTGATCAAATGGCTGATCATGCACTGATCACGTGCTTCATCATGCAGTGATCTCGTGGCTGATCATGAACAGATCACGTGGCTTTCATGCCTGATCACGTGGCTGATCATATACTGATC
>NW_027219677.1:0-6429 GCF_027580195.1 Bos mutus
AACCGCCAGCTGAGCCGCGCGACACCGGTTTGCTCATCTGCTTGATATCGCCAGCTCAGCCTCGCGACACGTGCCTGCTCATCTGCTTGATAATTGACAGCTGAGCCGAGCGACACCTGCCTGCTCATCTGCTTGATAATCAACAGCTGAGCCGCGCGACACCTGCCTGTTCATCTGCTTGATAATCGCCAGCTGAGCCGAGCGACACCTGCCTGCTCATCTGCTTGATAATCGACAGCTGTGCCCCGCGACACCTGCCTGCTCATCTGCTTGATAATCGCCAGCTGAGCCGCGCGACACCTGTTTGCTCATCTGCTTGATATACGCCAGCTGAGCCTCGCGACACCTGCCTGCTCATCTGCTTGATAATTGACAGCTGAGCCGCGCGACACCTGCCTGCTCATCTGCTTGATAATCGACAGCTGAGCCGCGCGACACCTGCCTGTTCATCTGCTTGATAATCGCCAGCTGAGCCCGGACGACACCTGCCTGCTCATCTGCTTGATAATCGACAGCGTGCCCGCGACACCTGCCTGCTCATCTGCTTGATAATCGCCAGCTGAGATGCGCGACACCTGCCTGCTCATCTACTTGATAATCGACAGCTGAGCCACGCGATACATGCCTGCTCATTTTTTTGATAATCGCCTGCTGAGCCGCGCGACACCTGTCTGCTCATCTTTTTGGTAATCACCAGCTGAGCCGCGCGACACCTGTCTGCTCATCTTCTTGATATACGCCAGCTGAGCCTCGCGACACCTGCCTGCTCATCTGCTTCATAATCGACAGCTGAGCCGCCTGTTCATCGCGACACCTGCCTGTTCATCTGCTTGACTTTGGCCAGCTGAGCGCGTGACACCTGCCTGCTCATCTGCTTGATAAAGCGACAGCTGAGCCCGCGACACCTGCCTGCTCATCTGCTTGATAATCGCCAGCTGAGGCCCGCGACACCTGCCTGCTCATCTGCTTGATAATCGCCAGCTGAGCCCGCGCGACACCTGCCTGCTCATCTGCTTGATAATCGCCAGCTGAGCCGCGCGCGACACCTGCCTGTTCATCTGCTTGATAATGGCCAGCTGAGCCCGCGACACCTGCCTGTTCATCTGCTTGATAATCGCCAGCTGAGCCCGCGACACCTGCCTGCTCATCTGCTTGATAATCGCCAGCTGAGCCCGCGCGACACCTGCCTGCTCATCTGCTTGATAATCGCCAGCTGAGCCGCGCGACACCTGCCTGTTCATCTGCTTGATAATCGCCAGCTGAGCCGCGCGACACCTGCCTGCTCATCTGCTTGATAATCGACAGCTGAGCCGCGCGACACCTGCCTGCTCATCTGCTTGATAATCGACAGCTGAGCCCGCGCGACACCTGCCTGCTCATCTGCTTGATAATCGCCAGCTGAGCCGCGCGACACCTGCCTGCTCATCTGCTTGATAATCGCCAGCTGAGCCGCGCGCGACACCTGCCTGCTCATCTTTTTGATAATCGTGGACAGCTGAGCGCCCGCGACACACCTGCCTGCTCATCTTTTGATAATCGCCAGCTGAGGCCGCGCGACACCTGCCTGCTCATCTGCTTGATAATCGCCAGCTGAGCCTCGCGACACCTGCCTGCTCATCTTTTTGATAATCGACAGCTGAGCCGCGCGACACCTGCCTGCTCATCTGCTTGATAATCGGCCAGCTGAGCCGCGTGACACCTGCCTGTTCATCTGCTTGATAATCGACAGCTGAGCGCGCGACACCTGCCTGCTCATCTGCTTGATAATCGACAGCTGAGCCCGCGCGACACCTGCCTGCTCATCTGCTTGATAATCGCCAGCTGAGCCGCGCGCGACACCTGCCTGCTCATCTGCTTGATAATCGCCAGCTGAGCCGCGCGACACCTGCCTGCTCATCTGCTTGATAATCGACAGCTGGGCGCGCGACACCTGCCTGCTCATCTGCTTGATGTCGCCAGCTGCTGAGCCCTGCGACTGCCTGCCTGCTCATCTGCTTGATAATCGCCAGCTGAGAGCGCGCGACACCTGCCTGCTCATCTGCTTGATAATCGCCAGCTGAGCCGCGCGACACCTGCCTGCTCATCTGCTTGATAATCGCCAGCTGAGCCGCGCGACACCTGCCTGCTCATCTGCTTGATAATCGACAGCTGAGCTGCGCGCGACACCTGCCTGCTCATCTGCTTGATAATCGCCAGCTGAGCCGCGCGACACCTGCCTGCTCATCTGCTTGATAATCGCCAGCTGAGCCGCGCGACACCTGCCTGCTCATCTGCTTGATAATCGCCAGCTGAGCCGCGCGACACCTGCCTGCTCATCTGCTTGATAATCGCCAGCTGAGCCGCGCGACACCTGCCTGCTCATCTGCTTGATAATCGCCAGCTGAGCCGCGCGACACCTGCCTGCTCATCTGCTTGATAATCGCCAGCTGAGCGGCGCGACACCTGCCTGCTCATCTGCTTGATAATCGACAGCTGAGCCGCGCGACACCTGCCTGCTCATCTGTGATAATCGACAGCTGAGCCCCGCGACACCTGCCTGCTCATCTGCTTGATAATCGACAGCTGAGCCGCGCGACACCTGCCTGCTCATCTGCTTGATAATCGCCAGCTGAGCCGCGCGACACCTGCCTGCTCATCTGCTTGATAATCGACAGCTGAGCGGCGCGACACCTGCCTGCTCATCTGCTTGATAATCGCCAGCTGAGCCCGCGCGACACCTGCCTGCTCATCTGCTTGATAATCGCCAGCTGAGCCGCGCGACACCTGCCTGCTCATCTGCTTGATAATCGCCAGCTGAGCCGCGCGACACCTGCCTGCTCATCTGCTTGATAATCGCCAGCTGAGCCCGCGACACCTGCCTGCTCATCTGCTTGATAATCGCCAGCTGAGCCGCGCGACACCTGCCTGCTCATCTGCTTGATAATCGCCAGCTGAGCCGCGCGACACCTGCCTGCTCATCTGCTTGATAATCGACAGCTGAGCCGCGCGACACCTGCCTGCTCATCTGCTTGATAATCAACAGCTGAGCCGCGCGACACCTGCCTGCTCATCTGCTTGATAATCGCCAGCTGAGCCGCGCGACACCTGCCTGCTCATCTGCTTGATAATCGCCAGCTGAGCCCGCGACCTGCCTGCCTGCTCATCTGCTTGATAATCGCCAGCTGAGCCGCGCGACACCTGCCTGCTCATCTGCTTGATAATCGCCAGCTGAGCCAGCGCGACACCTGCCTGCTCATCTGCTTGATAATCGCCAGCTGAGCCGCGCGACACCTGCCTGCTCATCTGCTTGATAATCGCCAGCTGAGCCGCGTGACACCTGCCTGCTCATCTGCTTGATAATCGCCAGCTGAGCCGCGCGACACCTGCCTGCTCATCTGCTTGATAATCGCCAGCTGAGCCGCGCGACACCTGCCTGCTCATCTGCTTGATAATCGCCAGCTGAGCCGCGCGACACCTGCCTGCTCATCTTTTGATAATCGCCAGCTGAGCCCCGCGACACCTGCCTGCTCATCTTTTTGATAATGCCTGCCAGCTGAGCCTGAGCGCGCGACACCTGCCTGCTCATCTGCTTGATAATCGCCAGCTGAGCCGCGCGACACCTGCCTGCTCATCTGCTTGATAATCGCCAGCTGAGCCGCGCGACACCTGCCTGCTCATCTGCTTGATAATCGACAGCTGAGCCCGCGCGACACCTGCCTGCTCATCTGCTTGATAATCGCCAGCTGAGCCGCGCGACACCTGCCTGCTCATCTGCTTGATAATCGCCAGCTGAGCCGCGCGACACCTGCCTGCTCATCTTTTGATAATCGCCAGCTGAGCCGCGCGACACCTGCCTGCTCATCTGCTTGATAATCGCCAGCTGAGCCGCGCGACACCTGCCTGCTCATCTGCTTGATAATCGACAGCTGAGCCGCGCGACACCTGCCTGCTCATCTGCTTGATAATCGCCAGCTGAGCCGCGCGACACCTGCCTGCTCATCTGCTTGATAATCGCCAGCTGAGCCGCGCGACACCTGCCTGCTCATCTGCTTGATAATTGCCAGCTGAGCCGCGCGACACCTGCCTGCTCATCTGCTTGATAATCGCCAGCTGAGCCCGCGCGACACCTGCCTGCTCATCTGCTTGATAATCGCCAGCTGAGCCGCGCGACACCTGCCTGCTCATCTGCTTGATAATTGACAGCTGAGCCGCGCGACACCTGCCTGCTCATCTGCTTGATAATCGCCAGCTGAGCCGCGCGACACCTGCCTGCTCATCTTTTTGATAATCGCCAGCTGAGCCGCGCGACACCTGCCTGCTCATCTTTTGATAATCGCCAGCTGAGCCGCGCGACACCTGCCTGCTCATCTTTTGATAATCGCCAGCTGAGCTGAGCGCGCGACACCTGCCTGCTCATCTGCTTGATAATCGCCAGCTGAGCCGCGCGACACCTGCCTGCTCATCTGCTTGATAATCGCCAGCTGAGCCGCGCGACACCTGCCTGCTCATCTGCTTGATCGACAGCTCAGCTGCCAGCGCCGCGCGACACCTGCCTGCTCATCTGCTTGATAATTCGCCAGCTGAGCCGCGCGACACCTGCCTGCTCATCTGCTTGATAATCGCCAGCTGAGCCCGCGCGACACCTGCCTGCTCATCTGCTTGATAATCGCCAGCTGAGCCGCGCGACACCTGCCTGCTCATCTGCTTGATAATCGCCAGCTGAGCCGCGCGACACCTGCCTGCTCATCTGCTTGATAATCGACAGCTGAGCCGCGCGACACCTGCCTGCTCATCTGCTTGATAATCGCCAGCTGCGGCGCGACACCTGCCTGCTCATCTGCTTGATAATCGCCAGCTGAGCCCTCGCGACACCTGCCTGCTCATCTGCTTGATAATCGCCAGCTGAGCCCGCGCGACACCTGCCTGCTCATCTGCTTGATAATCGCCAGCTGAGCCCGCGACACCTGCCTGCTCATCTGCTTGATAATCGCCAGCTGAGCGGCGCGACACCTGCCTGCTCATCTGCTTGATAATCGCCAGCTGAGCCTCGCGACACCTGCCTGCTCATCTGCTTGATAATCGCCAGCTGAGCCGCGCGACACCTGCCTGCTCATCTGCTTGATAATCGACAGCTGAGACGCGCGACACCTGCCTGCTCATCTGCTTGATAATCGCCAGCTGAGCCGCGCGACACCTGCCTGCTCATCTTTTTGATAATCGACAGCTGAGCCGCGCGACACCTGCCTGCTCATCTGCTTGATAATCGACAGCTGAGCCGCGCGACACCTGCCTGCTCATCTGCTTGATAATCGCCAGCTGAGCCCGCGCGACACCTGCCTGCTCATCTGCTTGATAATCGCCAGCTGAGCCGCGCGACACCTGCCTGCTCATCTGCTTGATAATCGACAGCTGAGCCGCGCGACACCTGCCTGCTCATCTGCTTGATAATGCGCCAGCTGAGCCGCGCGACACCTGCCTGCTCATCTGCTTGATAATCGCCAGCTGAGCCGCGCGACACCTGCCTGCTCATCTGCTTGATAATCGCCAGCTGAGCCGCGCGACACCTGCCTGCTCATCTGCTTGATAATCGCCAGCTGAGCCGCGACACCTGCCTGCTCATCTGCTTGATAATCGACAGCTGAGCGCGCGACACCTGCCTGCTCATCTGCTTGATAATGGCCAGCTGAGCCGCGCGACACCTGCCTGCTCATCTGCTTGATAATCGCCAGCTGAGCTGCGCGACACCTGCCTGCTCATCTGCTTGATAATCGCCAGCTGAGCCGCGCGACACCTGCCTGCTCATCTGCTTGATAATCGCCAGCTGAGCGCGCGACACCTGCCTGCTCATCTGCTTGATAATCGCCAGCTGAGCCCGCGACACCTGCCTGCTCATCTGCTTGATAATCGACAGCTGAGCCGCGCGACACCTGCCTGCTCATCTGCTTGATAATCGCCAGCTGAGCCGCGACACCTGCCTGCTCATCTGCTTGATAATCGCCAGCTGAGCCCGCGACACCTGCCTGCTCATCTGCTTGATAATCTGCAGCTGAGCCGCGTGACACCTGCCTGCTCATCTGCTTGATAATCGACAGCTGCGCGACACCTGCCTGTTCATCTGCTTGACTGTGGCCTGCCTGCCTCGTGACACCTGCCTGCTCATCTGCTTGATAATCGACAGCTGAGCCGCGACACCTGCCTGCTCATCTGCTTGATAATCGCCAGCTGAGCCGCGCGACACCTGCCTGCTCATCTGCTTGATAATTGACAGCTGAGCCGCGCGACACCTGCCTGTTCATCTGCTTGATAATCGCCAGCTGAGCCGCGCGACACCTGCCTGCTCATCTTTTTGATAATCGCCCGCTGAGCCGCGCGATACCTGCCTGCTCATCTTTTTGATAACCGCCAGCTGAGCCGCGCGACACCTGTTTGCTCATCTGCTTGATATCGCCA